>NC_134490.1:28625120-28810120 GCF_040206685.1 Ascaphus truei
ACAGCCATTTTGTTTCCCCATGAGGGAGATTTAAAACCCAGTAACTTCCCCAAAAGTGTCTCAGGGAAAAAAAATAAACAGGGTAAGAGGAAATAACTTCTTTAAATAACACTGTATAAAAGACAAATATAATGTTCCTTACTTTATAGAAGGCAGCTCAGCAGTGATGAGGAGGAGACGTGTTCTCACCCTGCTGTGCTGATAGTGCCTTGTTATGCAGGACCGCAATCTACTCAGTAGGGCTGAAAGGTTCATGTGCCTCCTGCTCCTCCTATATAAGAATGTGTCATGCTGCAGGCCCCTGTAGTGCTGAAGTGTTTCAGAAATATTTGTTTTTCAGGCAAGTTGCTTCTTGGTTTGAAACCGGATAATAGTATTTTTCTTACACAGTGCAGCTGGTGTGCAGTTTAAACAGTGCAATAAAGTGAGTAGTACAAGACAACACAATGAGACACAAACCAGGGCTGTGTGTGTGTGTTAAAAAAAAATATATATATATATCTATACTATATTTCTAAGTTTGTTATTCCGTTTGTTTGTTTGTTTGTATGTCCGAAGCATCGAAATCTCACAAACGGCACGACGTAGCACAACTAAACTTTTACTGGACATTGTGCTGTGGATTTGTAGGTCAACGCAACTATTTTGAGCTTCTAATATGACTCACCTTCCAAATTATGGACATTCTAAGTTTCCATCGGGTGTCCTGCAAAAATGTTAGAGCAGGAGTGGGGGCGTGGCTACTAAGGGAGGGGGCCATGTCCTGTGTGTGTCTCTGTGTGTGTGATGTGAGATGTGCGGGGGAGATGTGTCAGCTAGCGGGGGGATATGTGCCAGCTAGAGGGGGGAGATATACCAGCTGGGGGGGGGAAGATGTGACAGAAGCGCGGGGACATGTGCCGGCAGTTTGGGGAGATGTAACAGCGGTGGGGGGGAGGGGAGGCAGGGAGATGTGCCAGCAGCGAGGGGAGATGTGCCGGCAGCGGGAGATGTACCAGCTAGCGGAGGGAGATGTGCCGGCAGTGGGGGGAGATGTACCAGCAGGGGGTGAGGGGGGAGGGGAGGGGTGGGGAGATGTGCCGGCAGCGAGACGGATGCGGCAGCAGCACAGGGAGATGTGCCGGCAGCGTGGAGAGATGTACCAGTGGGGGGGAGGGGGGTGGGGAGATGTGGCGGCAGCGAGGGGAGATGAGGCAGCAGTGCGGGGAGATGTACCAGCAGGGGGGATGGGAGGCGGGGGGATGTACCAGCGGGGAGAGGGGGGGCGGGGAGATGTACCAGTGGGGGGGGGGGGGGGGGGGAGATGTACCAGCGGGGGGGGGAGAAGGGGCGGGGAGATGTGTGGGCAGCGAGGGGAGATGCGGTAGCACCACGGGGAGATGTGCCAGCAGCGGGGGGAGGAAGGTGCGGAGAGATGTGACGGCAGCAAGGGGGGGGGGACATGTGCCAGCAGAGGGGGGGTGGGGAGATGTGCCAGCAGAGGGGGGGGCGGGGAGATGTACCAGTGGGGGGGGGGGTGGTGGGGAGATGTACCAGCGGGGGGAGAAGGGGCGGGGAGATGTGTAGGCAGCGAGGGGAGATGCGGTAGCAGCGTGGGGAGATGTGCCAGCAGCGGGGGGAGGAGGGTGCGGAGAGATGTGCTGGCACAGGGGAGGGGGGGGGGGAGATGTGCCAGCATAGGGGGGGGGTGGGGAGATGTGCCGGCAGCGAGGGGATATATATATTCTTTTTGACTACTAATCTACCCTGTCTAACACATAAGCCCTGGTACCAGTGCAGGCAGTGTTAGTATCAATCCTGGTTTTCCCCCTGCAGTGAACAGCTCCCTTGAGTATCTGTCAGTACACACCAGTTTAACACCGCTATTTTGTAGCTATTTATTTTATCAGAGTAACTAATAAAGTATACGTTTGAATGATTTCATATCCAATATCATTTAGGGGCTTGAGTGCCGTTTAGTCTGGGATCTTCTTCTCTTTTTTGTATTAGTGTAAGGGAAGCCATATTTCAATCCCTTCCTGCACAAACAGATGCCCTTAGCTCCAGATTCGACCAGTCCTGTAAACTAGGCCATGTCAAGGGTTTAACAGGATTAAAACAATTCTTGTATTTTTAAGACAATTGGTAACCAACGATAATCCCATTGTGTACCAGATTGATTAAAATACTTAATATATTCTGCCATATTTTTTACATATACAGTGTATGTATGTATGTATGTATGTATGTATGTATGTATGTATGTATGTATGTATGTGTGTGTTATACTACTAAAAAGGAATTGTAGGGTTGGCAATCAAGAAGAGTAGAAACATAGAAACATGTAATGAATTAACGTAAAACCCCTATCCTTACTCCCCTACCCTAACCGCTAAAACCCCTTAAGCTTAGTTACCTTATTGGCGAAACGGCCGGCGGCTGTGTATCCAGTGACACTGCGGTGAAGGATTCCTCGGTGGCCAAACTCCGGCGCCCACTTGGTCACAGGAAAACGGTTGTGACACAATGTCCGATTCCGACAATGACTTGTCCAAACTCAGAAGGAATTAAAAAGGGAATCCACTTGAAAACTAGAATCTTACCACTAAACTACTCTAAGCTCTGCTATCTGCTGGCACAAATGGTGAATGTATCACGATCCAGGAAGCTCCCGTGGCCTTTTTTTTTTTTTTTTTGCTCTATGAGTTGATTTGTGAATCATTTCCAGTTAAACCTGAGGACTGCATCATGAATGCACACAGAAAATTGTTCCTGCCCCAGAAACTGAGCGTGATTGTAATTAGGACACAGAGAAAGGCAGCTGGGAAGATAATCTGGGGTTTAAAAATCCCCTGTACAGGCGCTGCAGGGCATTGTGTGTGCGTAAAAGACCTAGCACAATAAGGTGAAGGTGGGTAAAAACGTGACAAAACTGTGTGCCATTCAAGGTACAGCAAAGAACCCATTAGTGCATTTGCATGTCTTTTACAGGTGCCCCCCAACCTACATCATTCACCCAATTCAATGGACCTATTGTCACGTCAGTCATTAAAGTGTGAGATGGTGTAAGAGATGTGTGCAGTGGTACATATAATGGAGACCGATTTGGGTGCAATTATATCTTGGCTTTATTGTGCCTGTTCCTTTATCCAGGCAAAACATACAAAAACAACAAAATAAAAAACCCCTATCCCTTTGTAAGGGCTAACTTACTTTCCCAGACCTTATCTGCAGGACTTGAGGGATATCCCCCTTACCAGCCTGTCACCCCAAAGTCTCAGGTGGCTCTCCATGTCAGTCTCTAACAGGTTCCTGGGTCTTCTGTGTCCAGGAAATATACGTCTCTGGGTGTCTGGGTGTCTTGATCTCAGCACACTGTTCTGCTCAAGACAGTATCTCTGTGCAGGCTTCTCTGTTTTCCTGTGTTAGCCCAATTGTGAACTCTGGAATCTCTCTCCTGTTTCTCATATCAGCCTTTTCTCAAGAGTCCTAATAATCCAGGCGGAGTCTGGTTGATTGCCTGTGTGCAATTAACCAGCACACTGCTGGATTTAGAGGCAGTTTCTCTCAAACAGTGATAAGTCCCTGTTACAGATGGACAGGCAGATTATTGGAGATAAGGAAAAAGCAGAGGTATTAAACAAATTCTTTGCCTCTGTGTTTACCAGGGAAGAATCAATTTCAATTGTAGTGCCGCAGGAGGAGGCCATAACCTCTAAATTAATGAACAATTGGTTAACTGAGGAAGAAATTCATAGGCGGTTTCATAAAATTAAAGTAAATAAGGCACCTGGCCCCGATGGCATACATCCAAGAGTTCTCAAGGAGTTAAGTTTAGTAATAGCCAAACCATTACATTTAATATTCAAGGACTCAATTTCCACAGGCTCAGTACCACAAGATTGGCGTAAAGCAGATGTGGTGCCTATATTTAAAAAAGGAAGCTAGATCACAATCGGGGAATTACAGACCTGTAAGCCTGACTTCAATAGTGGTGAAGCTACTTGAAGGTTTATTACGGGATAATATTCAGGAATACCTAATGGTAAACAAAATTATTAGTAATAGTCAGCATGGATTTATGAAGGATAGATCATGCCAAACTAACCATATTTGTTTCTTTGAGGAGGTAAGTAGGAACTGGTTGAAGTATAAACAACAGAGGGTTGTCATAAATGTAACTTTTTCAGGTTGGGCTAAAGTCGTGAGTGGAGTACCTGAGGGATCGGTACTGGGACCCCTTCTTTTTAACTTGTTTATTAATGATCTTGAGGTTGGCATAGAGAGCAAAGTCTCCATCTTTGCTGATGACAATAAATTGTGTAATGTAGTAGAATCAGAACAGCATGTAGTTTCTATCCAGAAGACTTGGAGACTGGAAACTTGGGCAGGTCAATGGCAGATGAGGTTTAATACAGATAAATGTAAGGTTATGCATTTGGGATGCAAGAATAAACTGGCGACTTACAAATGAAATGGGGATAAATTGGAGGAATCCTTGATGGAGATTTAGGAGTGCTTGTAGACAGCAGGCTTAGCAATAGTGCCCAAAGTCATGCAGTAGCTGCAAATGCAAACAAGATCTTATCTCGCATTAAACGGGCAATGGATGGAAGGGAAGTAAACATAATTATGCCCCATTACAAAGCATTAGTAAGACCAGACCTTGAATATGGAGTACAATTTTGGGCACCACTCCATAGAAAAGACATTCTGGAACTAGAGAGTGCAGAGAAGAGCCACCAAATTAATAAAGGGGATAGACAATCTATCTTATGAGGAGAGGCTAGCTAAATTAGATGTATTTACATTAGAAAAGAGGCGTCTAAGAGGGGATATGATAACTATATACAAATATATTCGGGACAGTACAAGGAGCTTTCAAAAGAACTATTTGTCCCAAGGACAGTACAAAGGACTCTGGATCATCCCTTAAGGTTGGAGGAAAGGAGATTTCACCAGCAACAAAGGAAAGGATTATTTACAGTAAGGGCAGTTAAAATGCGGAATTCCTTACCCATGGAGACTGTGATGGCAGATAAAATAGATTTGTTAAAAAAAGGTTGGACATTTTTAGAAAGGAAAATTATACAGGTATATACCAAATAAGTAAACATGAGAAGGATGTTGATCCAGGGAGTAATCTGATTGTCAATTCTTGGAGTCAGGAAGGAATTTATTTTTCCTCTTATGAGATATCATTGGATGATATGTCACTGGTTTTTTTTTGTTTGCCTTCCTTTGTATCAATATACTGTAAGTATAGATATAGGATAAAGTATCTGTTGTCTAAATTTAGCATAGATTTAACTAGATGGACACATGTCTTTTTTCAACCTCATCTACTATGTAACTATGTAAAGGTATGTAAAGCCTTTTTTTCTTTGATATCACCTAATCTGGGAACCCCCTGGCTCTGCAGCGACAAGCCTGGGTTGACAGAGTTTACCGAGACAATTGGGGAAACAATATGGCTTCCCGGATCAGGACTTACTCAGGCAGCCAATAGAAAAGCCACAACTTTATCGGTGACCCCCAGGCGGCCAAGTTTGTCCTACCTTGACGATTCTATTGACCTATCATGTGTCGCTCCTGAAGCCTGTCTTGAGGAATACATTTTCTACTTATTCACTACTTCCTAAACCAGTAGTGCTTGATGGTCAACTGGAGTATGAGGTGCAGCAGATATTGGACTCACGTAAGACCAGAGGTTGTCTGCAGTATCTGGTGGACTGGAAGGGATATGGTCCTGAAGAGAGCAGTTTGGTATAGACTCTAGATGTTCACGCTTCTACCCTGGTCAAGGCGTTTCATCGCCGCCATCCTGAGAAACCATGTTCTGTCACCCAGAAGGGGGGGAGGGGGGTGCTCTGAGGATTCGCTCTGCAGCCAAGATGGCCAATAGACCAGAACGCTCTTGCCTCAACTAAGATGTCCACCCTAACAGGAAGTCAGCCTCTCTGACTCCGATTGTCGTGACCTATGCCTTTTTCTCTGCCTACCTCGACTTCAGAACTGTGACCTGACCCTCCCTGTCTTGTACACTGCCTGCCTCGACCCCGTAACCAGACCCGAGCATTCTGCCTACTACCTGCCTCGACCCTGGAACTGGACATGACCATTCTTGCCTTCCGCCTGCCTTGATGCCGGAACCTGAACTGACTATTCTTGTCTACTGCCTGCCTCAACCTCGGAACCGGACCCGACCATTCTTGCCTGCCGCCTGCCTAGACCCGGACATCACTACCCATGCATTTCTAGGACTGTGATCCCAGGCCATGGTCGGCGTATCACTCCCTACCTCTGCCCTGCGGGTTCATATCCTAACTTGCAGACAGTAACGTAACACCTTTCAGCTTCCTACACATTGTAAATGTGTTGCCTGGAGATTTTGCCTTCTGTGTTACACAGCCTCTACAACAGTGCTTTTCAAACAGGGTTCCCGGGCATTCCTAACATTTTCAGATCATTTGAAAATTGCACGAGAAACAGACGAATTTACAATGCATCTGATCTCAGACGCGCTATTAGAAAGGGTCGGGGTTCCTTATAATGCATCTGTTCTCAGGGGCGCTATTGGAAAGGGTCGGGGTTCCTTATAATGCATCTGATCCCAGACTCGCTATTAGAGAGGTTGGGGTTCCTTACAAGGCATCTGTTCTCAGACGCGCTATTAGAAAGGGTCGGGGTTCCTTATAATGCATCTGTTCTCAGACACGCTATTAGAAAGGGTCGGGGTTCCTTATAATGCATCTGTTCTCAGGGGCGCTATTGGAAAGGGTCGGGGTTCCTTACAATGCATCTGTTCTCAGACGCGCTATTAGAAAGGGTTGGGGTTCTGCAGAATATCACAATATAATTATAGGGTTACAGATGCAGCCACCAGTATTAGAACTCTTGCCTGGGAAATTCTGGGGTAGTCTCACAGTAAATGCCTCAACATTTCTGTGAGATTCTTAATGGCCCATCAGATTAACACAGTTTGAATGGGACTGCAGGGATCCCTCGTTGTGTTAATCCGATGGGCCATTAAGAATCTCACAGAAATGTTGAGGCATTTACTGTGAGACTGCCCCAGAATTTCCCAGGCAAGAGTTCTAATACTGGTGGCTGCATCTGTACTTAACCAAAACAAGGTTCAAAACCACTGCTCTAGAACAGAACCTGGGATAAAGAAGCATTAAATCAGATAATCCCCCCAGGGGCAGCTGTTTCTTCCTTTTGGACCTGGTTACTGATTTTGCATTGTGAAGATGATACATCAGACAGCAGGAATAATGTGGTAAAAAAATTGTCAGAACCCATACACCATACAAGGCAAAAAAACTCATGAATGGATCAGGATGTCTTTCACAGGTCTTGTGTGTCATTACCCAGAAACCTTTTCTGCACTCTGTCAGGGTTGAGCAAACTTTTTGCCCTACGCCCCCCTGCCTGCTCTCCCCTTCTGCTCGCGTCCCCCTCACCTTATATCAAGCGTGGCATGCGATGTCACGTGACCCTGCGGCGTCATTTGATGCCGCGTTGCCATGGTGTTGCGTCGCCCAAAGCCGTCTGAATGAAGGTAAATGAGTTACAGAGGACTCACGCGGTCCCCACGTTTAATTTAAATGCCTTAGGGAAGAGTGCAGGGCCTCTGTAACCGCCGCGTCCCCTCCAAAAAAATCTCCCCCCCCCCCCCCCCCAGTTTGCACACCCCTGCTCTATGTAACAATATAACAATGGAGTGATTGAAGCAGGGGGAACCTATGGAAGACTCATGCGTTCTTTGTTATACCATACACTCTGCCCAGTTTTTGTGTTTGCTCCGTGATACATAAGCTTATAGAGGTCCATGTTAAAATGGATTAAGATTTAAAGAGTGACACACTGTGCTCATTTGCATGTCATTCCCCAGAATCCCTGGCTGCAGTGCAAGCACTGTTTGCTAAGAGATAATGGGGAAAGACCGGGTTGCAGACCTGTGTGAGACATGCAAATGCACCACAAGTTGTATTTTGATTAGCTGTACAATGCGTGATACATACACATACACACACTGTCACGGTAGCTAGTGATAGATTATAATAATACACACCAAAATATCTGGGTTGAATTGAACACGACTTAGATATAATAAATAGTTTATTCCTTAAAGAAGGTGAACACACAAGATATACAAATAACAGGCAAAATATAGACACTTACTTAACGGTTGGACAAGAAAGCAATCAGGATACAGGATTGGCAATTCCTTCCACAATACAGGTTCAGATGAAGACATCACGAAAAGACACGAAGACAACTGAGTATAGGATTGACACTGGTTTATATGTAATTCCAGTCCTATACCTTATCATTGAGTGCAGGTCATTGGAGAACAATTACCTGCCCCCAATCTCTCCTTGCCACCTCACCTGAGGGGCACCGTAATACCTGCCCACTGGGTGGATATTATTCTAATCAGGGGCTTATTTCCCTAGCCCCCCGCCCACAAGTTTAGCGTCTTAAAGTCTGGCTTGGCCAGGAACCCCTTTGTCCCTAGGTGTGAATTACCACACTTAACATCAATTACCCATGTCCTGCTTTCCATTGTGCTCGCATACACAAGCAGGGTGGGGGTGTCTTTGATCAGGGGTTTATGATAGACCACTTGTCTCCCATCCTGAGCATTACCATACCATATGGGCTCCGAGTTTTTATACCAGACCCAAAATACAATTCATTCTTTAATACCTTCACATATTAAAATAATCCGTTCTGCTGGCCCAAGCGGGCTGAAACGTGCCAGTCCCTCATGCCGGAGGTGACTCTCCATGGTGGTCCCGTATGTTTTACAATCCTTGTTCAGCTGGTCTTGGCTGATTGGAGGGTGGCTCCTCCTTCCTAGTTTGAAGCTCACCCCCTCCCACTTTCAAATGGTTAAAAGCTCACTCCATTGCATCTCCCACTCTCAGGGGAACTTGCTTGCTTGCAGTTTGATTGTGACAAATCTTAATACAGAGTGCTTTTCCTGGTAATGTACAGGTTAATAAGAGCTTCAATCAGACTTAGAACTATGCAACTCATTTTGACAGATTTATTATAAATCATTCTTCCTGGTAATGCACAGGTTATTAAGAATTTATATTAGTGTTAACTACCCTTGAGATGTGGTCTGCCGTGTAGGGGCTCAAGGGCTTACAACACTTTGGCCAAAGAGTTAAACTAAAAGACCATTTTATTCAAAAGATATCTATATCTATATATATATATATATATATATATATATATTTAGGCACTGTACCATGTATAAGTTTCATTGGATGTAGCACTGAGCTCTGTCTGTGTTTCATGTTCTGTCTCTGGTTTTAAATACTTGGAGTATACTGTGCATACACACAAGACTAGCAATAAACAATGTGTTTACTTTATTGTAACCATTACTTTGGCAGCTGTGATTTCATTGTGATACACATACTAATAAAAGGCTTTTACACAGAGAAGTTTGGGGAAGGCAGAACATGACCAATCAAACATTATTCTTTTCTGTTGTAATGGAACATGTTTTTGTAAATGTAATTATAGTCCATTATTGCTGGTAAAAAAAAACCTCACTGCTTTTGTGCAGAGATGCGCTTCTGCATCCGACTCATTGTATTCGAGTGGCCTCATAACTAGAATGACGTGCAAACAGCAAAGCAAAAATCACTTTATGTATAACCCTCCTTAGCCGACAGTAAAGGAGGTCACATCAGATTAACTGTACACATTGGCAGTGCTCAGTCTCTCAGGATCCATGATGACAGGACCGAGCATGAAGGTAAGAGTTGCAGAGGCCCCGCACTCTTCCCCCTGACACTCAGTTTATTGTTGTGGGGGAGAACGCAGGGCTCCCATATGTGCGGGGCTCGGTGCACAGGCAACAACTGCCCCCCCTTCAAGCCGACCCTGCTTCATCCCCCGGTAGCTCTCACTCCTACGCTGGAGAGATATTATCTTGAGGGCCTATTTTAAAGGATATTGTGGGGACCATTTGCAGGGAGGCTCTAATGCGATGAGAACCTGCTGGATGGATGGGTTCTATATAAATACTTGTTGCAGTGTCGGGAACCTGGTGAGGACGGTAGCGGTCAGGCTGCAGTGGGGGCAACCCTTCTAGACCAGTGGCATTCCTCTTACACAACTTAAGGTCCCTGTTTCTCTGACAGGGGCTTTGTTAAAGAGCACGATCCTAACAGAAAACAACAAATGGTGACAGGACACACCTTAATACACACGACTATACACACAAACCTTTACACAGGACTCACAGTGAGGACCTCAGACAGAACTCTGAAGAATCTGCTTCTGAAACATAGGGTGGAGCTGTATATACCCTCTGTGCTCCCTATGGTGACATCACTGGTCACAAGGCAAGCAGTGGAGGGGGAAAAACCAACGTGAGCCCACCCAGTTAACCCCTTACAGTAACTTGTAGTCCCCAAAGAGGGGGCTACATAGGTAAAATAGCATGTCTGCTAAACAAGCCTATACTTCATGTTAGGCAAGTATGATAATGACTGTATTAGTTTATCAAATTTGTATTAATTTCTTTTAGAAACAATAAAATATGTTTTGGTGTATTTATTAGTGTTGTACCGACCGGGTAGCGATTAAAAAAAAAACGGGTAACGGTACCCGGCCAAAATCAATGGTTCTACCCGGCTACCCGGTTTGACATTTACCTGGCGACAGCTAGGACAAGCAGCAGAGGTCCTGTGGAGGTGGCAGCATCTGAGGTGTCTTCAGCCGGCGGGGGAAAGCAGGAATCCCTTACACAGCTCCGCAGCAGGTAAGCAGTGTGTGTGTGTGAGCCGCCGGGGAACCACGTGACCGGAGCAGGAGATGGAGCGTTCCTATTGGACACCCACCCCAACAGTGAGCCTCTGCTCCCGCCCGCCCCACCTCCACACCTCCTCCGCTATAGAATCGTGCTGTCCCACGCTAGCTGAAAGGTAAGTAATTAGATTTTCAGCTACTCTGACATTACCAAGCGCCGGGCCCACTTCTCAGTTGCTGGGTCCGGGTAGCTGGAAATGTGCCGGGTAATTCCGGGTACTCGGTACACCCATAGTATTTATGCTAGGAGCAGTGACATCAATATCAGTTTGCGTTAAATTATTCTTATTTTGTATGTAATTCTCTTTACTCATGTTACTGATCCCCCTTTGTACCGTGCTGCTGTGGAACATGTTGGCACTTTGTAAATAAATGATAATATTAAAGCTGCAGTTCAAGCTACCGTTTAAAAATAAATAAATATATATTTTTTTTTTTTCTTTCCCATTCAATGTGTGCATCAATACAATCTGCACACTGACAAGTGATTAGCTAAGCTGCAGATCGATCCGTTCTCCTGTAATCAATCGCTTGTTCTGGGCTATTTAATTCAGTTCTTGCTCAGCATTGTAGTCCTGGAATATGATTGACTAGCAGGGCCCCAATTGTATCTAGTAACTGCCCAGAGAGAGGGCGGGTCTCAAGAGCCAGAGCCTATCAGAAGGGGGCTGTCACTTTAGAAATGCTTCCAACATTAGAAACATTTTTAATGTCCTTAAAACATTTTTTTTAAATGCTACAAGTATTTTTTCATAGTACAGAACTGATTTAAAACAAAACAAAAACAAAAACACATGTAGGATATTGCTTGAACGGCAGCTTTAATACCTTCCTAATTCTAACTATCACAAACTAGTGACATCTAGTGGTGAATACTCAGTGTAATGCTCCAGAGGCTAAAGTCGGGATTCACTAAACCGTTAACAACGATTGGACACCAACACATACAAACTCCTATTTACTTGAAAGGGAGTCTCCGTGTGTTACTGCATAATCGGCACTAACAAAATGTAGTGATTGATGGCGTTCTTATGTCACACGTGTTCCCCCACCATCTGGGAGATTTCCCTGTTACCTGTACTCTCGCTGTGCTGTACCTGTGAGGCTTACAGGATTGCTGAGTGTCCGCCGATGGTAGTGGGGAAGACAGGACAGGCTTTCAGGATATTCTCAGCTCTTTCTGGGTGCAGCGCCTCCATTCCCTGCAGGCCCCATCAGTGCTGGGTGCAGTCCCTGCAGGAAAAACCTTCTTGCACTCCCCCTGATAAACTGCAGTAACATGCAAGAGTATACAAGCAGAAACGGGTCTTTATTCTTCATAGTACAACAGTACGTTACAGCAGGGATGTGCAAGCTTTCCATAATGTGCCCCCCCTGCCTGCTTCCCTCCCTGTCACGCCCCTCCCTTACCTTCTCTCCGGCGTCAAATGACGCCGCGGGGTCATGTGACGTCACGTTGCCATTCCAACGTGACGTCACATGATCCCACGGCGTCATTTGATGCTGCGTTGCCGAAGAGAAGGTAAGCGAAGTTGCAGAGGCCTCACGCGATCCCCCAGCATTAATTTAAATGCCTTGGGGGAAGAGCGCGGGGCCTCTGCAACCACCGTGCCCCCCCTGAACAATCTTGCGCCCCCCCTGGGGGGCATGTCCCCCAGTTTGCGCATCTCTGCATTACTGCATACAACAGGTACACTCTTCTTGGGGTCCCTGGACTCCACCCCCAGGGCTTGAGGCCCCAAAAGTCTATCCTCTGCTCCCCTACTCCCTGGTGGAGTAAGGGGTAGTATCCCACTCCCTTGCGGGAGGGGAAGGAAGGTGACCAGAGCCCTGGCTCCATACTTCCAACACCCTGTAAATTCAGCTCTGCAGCCCCTTTTGTACCCGGGGGGTGGGGAGGGGGGGGGATCCTAGGTCTGAGCCCCTGGTATGGCAGTACACAGGCCTTAGGCCCACCCCCACTCAAAGGAGTTGATTACAGCAATGGAACCTAGATTAACCCTAACACTGCCTGCACTGGTACCAGGGCTGATTAGTAGCCAAAAGGATACATGGCTAAACTTATAAAAACCAGACAAGTGTTAATTTGTAAACATAGGCCCAGTAAACGGTGCTAAGTTTTAGCAAACCCTTACTTCCATTGATATAAATGGGAGTAGAGGCTTGGTAACACTTAGCACCCTTTTGTGGCTCTGGGCCATGGTGAGCTGAGACATGAGAGGGGGTTTGATTTCTTGTAACTACACTTTGATGTCGCTGTGTCTTCAACAAGAGCTTGCACAGGAAAACCTGCCACACTCTCCTCCCTCCTTATCTTTAGTGGATTGTTGATGAGTATGTATGGGCTAAGGGTAGAGAAAACCCGATTGACCATCACTCTTTTAATCAGAGGCCCCAATAAAAGAACAATATGCTTAATTTTCAAAGAAACAACAGGAGCCAAACCATTCACTCATTATTACATTTCTTTAAAGAAGCCAAATTATCTTTATTTTAGGATTTGCAGATGACTTATGTTATGTATAGATTTTTTCTTTTTTAAACGTGCACATGTATCACAGAATACAGTGCAGTATAATACAATTCATGGATGAAGTTCACCAAATATAAAAATATATATTGGAAAGGAATTCCTACACTTTAGAGTGCCCAACTCCAGTCCTCAAGGGCCACCAATAGGCCAGGTATTAGGGATATCCCTGCTTCAGCACAGGTGGCTCTCAATGACTGAGCCACTGATTGAACCACCTGTGCTGAAGCAGGGATATCCGTAAGATCTGACCGGTTGGTGAACCTTGAGATCTGGAGTTGCCCACCTAGTATGTTGGGACTTTTAGACAGCAGGAATAACTTTAAAGTGCATTCAGCTGAGGATCTGTAACCATTTCAAGAAAGCAGTGCAGTTATTTATGTATCATTCCACACTGCCCATACCCGGAGTTCCTTTGAGGTCTTGTGGCGTCAGGGGGTTTCCCGCTGCGATACTGGGCAAAATAGGACGCCGGGGTCAGGGCTCACCCGGCAGCCAATAGAACAGCTGTGAAATCATCTTCGGACACCAATAGAAAGTTACGGCTCCGTATTGGTGCCCGTGGATTTCGAATTTAATAAAAAATACTATATTAAAAAAAAAAAAATTCAGTTGTGTAGTATTAGATAATACTGACTGCATTCCCCGTCCCACTCTTTATGCACTACTTAAAATTATTATTTTTTTTTTTTTTACACACGGACGGCAATGCTGCATTATATGCAGCGCACACACAAAATATCTTATTCCTCAGAACTATAAACATCAGTCTCTATTCAAAATGCTTGGCAAGAACTCTGCTCCATTAAAAAAAAGTAGGACTGAAATATTGTCCAGTTTCTTCCCCAGGGAAGAGGATTCATATATACTATGTAATAGGAGACCAAACCTTTCTTAGAGATTTGCATTTTTCCATATCACATATATAATTTAGATACCATTATGATGTCACATTGGTATCACCTACAGCAGGGCCCCGCTTCCCGGCGATCCGCTGATACGGCGGCACTGAGAAGGGGGCCGCCATGTTGAATTTTAAATCGCGCATGCGCAGAACGGGCGGGTGCGCCTGGCACGCATGCGCATGCGCAAACCGGCAAAAATGCCGGTTTGCACATGCGCAGCACTGAAAATCGCCGGATCCGCTTTCCGGCGATTTTCACTATACGGCGGGCCTCTGGAACGGAACCCGCCGTATACCCGGGGCCCTGCTGTATAACAGCAGGATGTTGCTGCCTGAATACAATTTAACAATATGATAAATGTTTATTTTTTCTCCAGAATTATATTTCCACCTGAAAATAAAAAAATCCCTCTTATTCAATATTGTATCATAAGACTTTATGTTGCTACAGAGAATACAATCACGATTAGTACCGTATAAATTGTTTAATAAAAGGCCAAACAAGCAAACCCGTTGTAATTTTCAGTTTGAATAGCTTTCCAAATTGAGAAACAGAACATTTCACAGAACAAGCCTCCTGCCTAAAGCGTTCCATATTCATTTTTCTCCCTAGGTTTAGCAGAGGTTCTCCAGAGCTGAACCGTGTTAATTTCCACCCCCTGCTTCCTGCGATACTTGCATCGCAAGGTAATGTGGGTATCTCAGATCTGTTTAAAGGTCCAATAGGAAGTCACACGGGATGATGTTGTAATTTCCTATCGGTCCACATTACTTTTAAACCGCTATATTGATCTCCCTGCTGGGACTCCTACCGGCATGCCCTACAGAGGGACGTATGTATGTAAGCAGCGGGTCCCTGGAGCTGAAATAAACAGCTCTGGAGACCCCCTGCTTTAAATATATATTAAAAAAATGCAATGCCGCTATAAGTGCTGGGGTACTCCAAAGTTGGACAAAACAGAAGGGATACCCGCCCACATTTATGGAGAGACAGGTGGATAGGTGCACTAGGGGGGGAAGGATAAAAAGAAAAACACGTGTCTCACTTTCAGTTGGAGGGAGAGGTACAAGAAGCCCCTAATTCTATGCACTCAAAGCACCTATGAATCAACTAGTAAATTAACACGTAATGGCTTAGTGGTTGAAGAGTACGTTTGGTACTCTACTGTAGGGGTGCTCAGCTCCAGTCCTCCGGTGATCAGATGCATTCTGTAAGGAATCCCAACCCTAATAGCGCGTCTGAGATCAGATGCATTGTAAGGAACCCCAACCCTCTCTAATAGCGCATCTGAGATCAGATGCATTGTAAGGAACCCCAACCCTCACTAATAGCGCGTCTGAGATCAGATGCATTGTAAGGAACCCCAACCCTCTCTAATAGCGCCTCTGAGATCAGATGCATTGTAAGGAACCCCAACCCTCTCTAATAGCGCGTCTGAGATCAGATGCATTGTAAATTCTTCTGTATTTTGTATAATTTTTAAATGATCTGAAAATTGCATGTAACCAGTTGTGGGATTCAGCCGGTTCGCGCGAACCTGTTCCTAGAATTTCACCCAATCGGTGCGTAATTCACTCACCTGTGCGGGTGGCGGGCGGTGTCTACCAGCATCTTTTCCCTGCATATCTACTCAATATGGCCGCACAGCGTCAAACGGCGCCGTGTTGCCATGCCAACGGGAACGTTCCGTAACTGCGTCAGGTGATGCCCGCTGCTATGACAACAGGACGCTAAGCGAGGTCACGATGTTACGTGGCATCGCATTGTCATGGCAACGCGGCACCATGTGACGGCGTGTGGCCATATTGAGAAGATTTGCAGGGAGAGCCTGCGATGCCGGAGCATGCTGGGAGACGCCACCCGCCAAAGAGTTGCAGGGGAAAGCAATATATTGAGAAAAAGGGCTGCTCTAAAAAGGTCACCTCTGGTGACTTCATTTATTTTATCCAGTATTGTTTTGGAGACTTTTACAAGCATTAGGCTGCGTTCATAGTGCAGGCGCGACATCACGCGCCGCGAACACTACTGTGTGTGCATCAATGAGGCCGCCCATAGTGCGCGCGCAGAGCGACCAGGCACGCAAATTTTCAAGACCATTCAAATGGTTTTTTTCCGCGTCACGTGAGCGGTTCAGCCAATGAGGGCGAACCAGCTGCTTGACATATCCGCCACGCCCCCGCTATGCTACAGCTAGTGCACGTTTCATGCCCACGCGATCACGCTTTATAATCACAGCCTTATATAGTCTAGTTATGTCTGAGCCAGTTGTCATTTTTCTATAAACCTGTGCAATTAAATCCGGTCCTGGTTAAAGACATTTGGTAGCTTTACTTAAATTGGATTTGGATTGGATACAAAGTCTCACCAGGCTTTCTCTCTGCTTTCAATTAAGTGCTGATACTTTTTATTCAATGCGAGTACAATACACCCTTTTAGTCTCATTGTCCTATTAAATTGAGTTACACTACTACCTTTTTTAGCTTTGTTACTCAAAAATCCAACGGCTTCAAACAATGATGCCCCACTGCAGTACTCCAACGGTGTGATTTCCATTGAACATTCAAGTGGTGATGGGCACAACCGATCTTGCACAACACAACTCGCACGGAGACAGATCGCTAGACTGATAAGGTTCTTGTAAAGGGAATTATTTCATGTATGTCTAATTAATCAATGGGATTACCGCTCTATTGTTAAACACCCAACGTCTGCCAAGGAAAACTATGAGGTATGGATTTTCTTGCTGCTATGCAAGTCTTTAAACAATGTTTTGTGACGTTTTGTTTGCTTATACTGTGTGCTCAGCTGTGAATTTGCTATATTGTTCTGCCACATATTTTCATTTGCTTGGCCCAACATACACAGATTGTGTCGTATATAAACAGCCCTCTTGGCATTCAACAAAATTCATTCTTGATAAATAATGGTCGTCTCTAATGAGATTAAAACACGAAACACTGTTAAATTAATATGTTTACTTTCTAGTTCGTAGCCCAGAGCACTAAAGTGTTTTTATATATGGAATAATGTTTAACATATCCAAAACATTTTTTTTACATTTAAACTTTTCACTTTCCTGTGTGCCTAAAAACTGAGGTCTAAATGTTTCTTATGCATCATACAAATGTGCATCATACAAATGTGTATCTGGTCTGTTTGGAAATTCGTTCCCACACAGTGTGAGGCTTTTAAAGGAGCAGTGCCACATTTACAGGAGTGTTTATTCACACGAGTGTCAATGTCTGTAGGGTGATAAACACTATACAAAAACACCATGCCAGAAAAGCAGCAAATCTGTGCTGATCACCCTTTTATCTATTATTTATTTATTTTCCCATCAGGCACCGGCAAAGTGTGTGTGTGCACACATATATACTGTACACACTAGCATTTTGCTCAGCATTTTCTTCTACTCCACACACCCTTTGGAAATGCATATCCTTTTGCCCGTACCTGAAAATACTGCAGCTTTTCTATTTATTGTACAAATGCATAGTAATAAATCGCTCTAAACCACATTAAAATGCAACATTTATTATCATTTTCATGATGACAGCAATCAACATTTTAGCAAAAACAAAAAATTTGTGAAGTTAAAAATGTCGGATTGCAAAAGATTTAAAATGTATATATTTTAAAAAAAATGTAATGGCATAGTACCAGAAAATACTTCATTGAAACCCCTACTGCATGGCTGGAATTATATACTCGTGCTTAATATATGTTCACGTTTTAGAAAAGGTTATAACAATGTTTTGTAATGCCAATTTGAAAGAAGCACACTGTGAAATCACACTGCAACCGGGTGCTTAACATGTTGTTTAAGGGATGGGAGAAATAATATATGGTGAAATAATTTAAACATAAAAGACAAACCAAAAACAGAACAAGTAAAGCTGTAGCATACAAGACACCATCATTACAGTATCCCCTCAGGTTATACAGTAAATATTAATCTCAGTAAAGTGCATCTTTTGAAAGACTTGTCTAGTGAAATAGCATTTTTTTTGTTTAAATATAAAACACTTAACACAAGACGTGCAATAACAAAAAAGTAAATCATCATAGTGAAAATGTTTGCTTTTTTAAAAACTACCTTTTAACTTTGAACGACTGATTTTCATTAAAAGGATTAAAAGCTGTCCAATAAAGTAGTATTCACATTATTCAATAACATGTAACATGTGCTTCCGCTGCTTGGCAAATCTTTTAGTTTTGGGAACAGGGCAAAATAAATGCATTGCAAGTAAAACCTTTTTCTTCGTGGTAATACCACTGCCTGTGTATAACCACTTCTAGATTTTTGGAAGCTTTGGCGCGCTGACAACAGGATTTGCTTCTAGCAGACATCTCCGTCCCGCGGTCTTGTAATCGTACGTACAGTTGTGAGTTTCTGCGTAGCGGTGAGTTGCACAAGTGTTGTTTCCGCATCTGTAACAGAAGGCAAATCATTTGGATTCAGACAACGCTCTCAAACAATACAGTACTCAAGGAAAACCATTTTTAAAGGGTGTCAGGATCGGGCTTAGGCCCTGCCCCCATGATACATCCCGTGACATCACGGGTGGCGTGTGTCCGCCTCAACCGGCGTGCAGGCGCCTCACCGCCTGGAGGGGAGACCCATCAAGTCCGGATTCCAGGTCCCGCCTCCGTGACGACACGGACAGCGCGTGTCACGCGCCACCAATGCGCAGCCACAGGCAATCAACGGGTTACTACCTTCATCAGCTGTTCCACACCTGTAGTGCATCCCTCCCCAGACTATCAAATTACATCTTCTGTCTAACTACTTATTGCCCACACCCTCCTGCTTCTTCTCCTTTGGCTGCTTGTGCTCAATATACTCAGCCAGCCCTCTGGCAAACTGGCTGAGCATAAATCCTGTTAACGTATTGTGTGCTTACCTCAAAGCTTCCTGCTGCCCTGCCTATTCTTGTTTGTTTCCTATTTTTGACCACAGCTTGTACCTGGACCTCTGCCTTCTCTGACCCCTTGACCAGGGCAACGAATAACGACAATTCTACTCTCTCTCCCTTGACCACGGCTCCGGATTACGACGATGCTACATTCTCCATACCTAGACCATGGCGAGTATTACTACCACCCAGACCTCTCCTACCCTGACTCGGCTACTCAACCATTACTCTGCACTCCGGACGCGGCCACAGGTGGGTGGCTACTAACATCCCCACCTCAGCCTCGCGGTCTCGTCCAGTTTGTGGTGAGCGCTTGTTACACAGGGTGGATCCTGAGTTTACGACATACATAATATACTGGTGTTAAGCGCTACGGCCATGTATGTTGCAATACCGAGAGATATGCATACACACATACATAAACTGGAGATTACAAAATGTTAAATTTACACTCAAGATTAATTTATCATTAAAGCAGTCTGTGCCGATTGCCTTTTTTGTTTATATATTTTTATAGTCACTTCTCATTGTCCTTTCAGGTGATGTGTTCACTTTTAAACTATGATGTTTTGTTCAGGAGATATGAACAGTTGAAAGATGAAATGTCTGGTAGGTCAAAATGGATGTCTCCCGAGAAACCAGTGAAGTCTAAGGTTTCCAAAGTAACCCCAGATGTTAGCGATGAAGAAAACAATTATTTTGAACACTAAAATAAGAGTGAGCAGGACATGCTCAGGGAGCTAGATACTACAGCAGTGGATTGATGCTCTAAAATGGTTACGAACTGTTGTATTGGGAAGTATCACTTATTAGCTGAAGTATGCTATCACATGTGCTTTAAGTAAGCAGGGCTCTCTCTCTGTCACATGTTTGACCACTCATCAGCTTAAGTGTGCCATGGCATGTGCTTTGTGCTAGCAGAGCTCTCTCTCTCTCTGGCACATGTTTACCATATATAGAGTTTTTTACTGCAAAGGAAGTGACTATAAAAATATATAAACAAAAACTCATTAGTTTAAGTATGCTTTTGCTACAACACTCAGCACTGATAAGAGGAAGCCTAATACAAAATGCTATAAATAAGAGCCTAGGCTGGGGATCGTGCCAGAAGCTTCTCCATGGACCATGCAGGTGCCCTGGCCAAGAATTCCCCTTGCTCTCTCGGGATCAGACTAGACTGATTGGGGCTTCACCGGGTGTTTGGTGCGTTTTCCTATCTTATGCTGTTTAACTTTGCAAGCTGTAACTGAGAACATAACGGAAACTAAGTAAAATCCCTTTTTGATTACATCTCTAAGACTGTTTACAGACTCAGAGTGTGCAAGTTATTGGCTGAATCCAGAATCTTTGCATTACAACTGTAAATTAAACAGGATAAATATTATTTCTACAGACTGCATTTTAAATTGTGACAGTACCGTATTCATCCTTGGCTATATCAGTATTACAACAGACTGATAGTATACCAGAGGAGTACATGATAACCCTCAATCACTAGAATAATAACTATTTCATATAGCGATTTCCTCCAATGGGACTCAAAGCACTTCACAATTACAGTATAGTGTGTGGTACGATCTTACAATCTACGATTTTGGTGGCTGAGGCACAGGGAGATAAAGTGACTTTCCCAAAAGTCACAAGGAGCCAACACCGGGAATTGAACCAGGTTCCCCCGATTCTCTGTCATTGTTTACAGTCAGTGTCTTTACTCACTGAGACACTCCTCTCTGCAGTGATAAATTGGGAAATTGCCATCTTCTGTGCGGTTTAAATATACTACAATTTATACGTGGCCATTGGGACTGCAATATATTGACATGAGGATATCAGGACTGCAAATTCATCTTTATGATGCAATATAATTGATGCTCCCAGTTAGAGCCAGCAGTGAAGGGTGAAAATGACAAGTGTTTATTAGAACTACAAACCAAAAAGTTTGCCAGGAGGCAAATGTCCATGTAGTGAACAAGATGGAGTTTGTGAAATCAGATCTATGAAGCACTATATGGCAGTCCCTTATCTTTTGCTGCCAAAGGGGCGAGCACAAGCACCCCTGGCATTAAAAGGGGTAACGGGTATCACAACATACAATTAATCTACATCTCTCCAGGACAAATATGTCAACTAGAACTTTGTACTGAATGCAGATCAGCAGCGAAATGGCTTCACAAAAAGCAACCATTTCAGGGATCAGCCCCTATCCACAAAATATTACATAGCTTAGGAACGAAGATGTGAGATTATGGAACGTATAAGGAAGCACAGCTGCATGTACTCAAAGTATATTATCTGGAGATTAGGTACAAGCAAACCAAATTTATTTTCTCAGGTCTTCTTCCTTTACACTTCACTAGTCCCAGCTGAGGCTATTACGAGGGAGCATTAGCCAATAAAAAAGTTTGTTTGAGATGTAGGGGGAAAAAAATAAATAAAGGCTAAATTAACTGCCCAGTGTGAATGAGAAGATTTATTGTAATTTACAGCAATAATCACCTGCATTCATAGCTGGTTGCCAATCCAGTTTTCTTTCCGCAAACAAAACAGTGCTTTGCTGCTTTCTTTTTGTTTCGAATAGCAGATTTAACATGTGGGAAAAGAGGTGTTGATTCAACTGCGAAAGACCAAAAACACAAGACTTCAGATTTAACCAGGTTCATGTTAAAAAAATAAAATAATTATATACCTATACATTGGTCTCAGTGGTTTTAACCAGGGGTGGCCAACTGCAGTCCTCAAGGTCCACGAACGGGCCAGGTTTTAAGGATATCCCTGCTTTAGCACAGGTGGCTCCATAGTGGCTCAGTTGTTGACTGAGCCACCTGTGCTGAAGCAGGGATAGCCTTAAAAGCTGGCCTGTTGGTGGCCCTTGAGGACTGGAGTTGGCAACCTCTGTTCTAAACCTTTTCAAAACTATGACGTCAAAAAACACTGGAAACAGATATTGCTATAATTAGGTTAAAGCAATTCCTCCCCCCCCACCCCTCAAAAAAAAAAGGGTATGATTTTCTTCCATCTTATATGAACCAAGTGGTCACCTGTAACTGAACTGTGGCACTCAAAGCTACAGGGCCACCCCAAAAGATATTTACAAGAATTATTATCCAGGAAAACCAATATGACCACAGGGGACATCCTCACTCCGTTGTCTTTCGTGAGATGACATTGCAGCTTCTGATTAGGGGATCCGCAGCCCTCATTGGTACTGGCAAAATACGTTTAAAAAAATTGAACATCTCAGAAATTGTTGGGTCCCTGGACCGTTGTTGCGTTTCCGTTACAGGAACCTCCTGGTTCCTGTAAAGTGGAAAAAATGTATACTTTGTTTGTGGGAGGGGGCAGATTGCTTTAAAGCTGCAGTTCAGTCTTTTTTTTTTTTTTAATTCAATAGTTTCATGTGGGCAATCTCTAATTACCTAAAGAACTGTATAGCTGCCAGTCAAATCGTTCTCCATGTATTGATCGGCAAAATTTGGCGACATCTTTAGATATGGCATATGTTTTTCATCTGCTTCTGTCAGTCAGTGGAAGCTCATGAATATTCATGAGTCTCCCAGTGACGTGTGCAAGAGGGAGGGCAGGGCTGACAAAGGGGTGTGCCAGGGCTTGTGACAAGACATGAAGGGGCAGTGCCTTAGCAAATGGTTGTTAAAATAGAATACAAGAAAATTGGTCTTTCAAAGTTGTTTTTTTAAAAACAGAAAATGCTAAAAGTATTTTTTCTTACTACAGAACTGATTTATTAAAAAAAAACACACATGCAGGATATTGACTGAACTGCAGCTTTAACATAGTTATATCAATATCAGTATGCACAGACTGCATTAACTTATTTGTAAAGGTATATCAAAATGTAATAATCTGAGTGAAAAAGGGGGGAGAGGGTGTCTGTTGCTTAGAACAGGGGTGCGGCGGTTACAGAGGCCCCTTGCTCTTCCCGAAGGCATTTAAATTAAATGCCGGGGGAGCAGCGAAGGCCTCTGTAACTTCCCTTACCTTGGCACCGGCGGCTTCTGGTGACGCGTCACTATGGCAAATTACACCGTGGGGTCGCATGACGTCAGAACGCCGGAGGCAAGTTAAGGGTGGGGGGGTGGCGCAGGGGGAAAAATGTACGCTCCCCTGTCTTAGAATGTGTTTTTCAGCAGCAGGGGATCTCGTTTCAATGGGGGGAAAACATACGTTTAAAAAAAACTAAAGGGACATCACAGATGATTTTTAATATTAATGTTTAAAAGAAGCAATTCATGCACTAAAACACATTATTTATGTATTATTTTCTAACAGCCAGACTCCGGAGCTGAACCCCATTAATTTCGGCTCCAGGGACCCCCTGCTTCCTGAGATAGACTTCTAAACTGTGCCGGTATCTCATCAAAGTTTAAAGCTCCTGCGTCACCAATAAGAAGACGAACCTGATCTCTATCCATGATATGTCTGTAAATTGAATGTATTACCACTGTTCATTAAATGCAACCATATATTATCACCACTCTTTGCCCAGGACATACTTGAAAACGAGAGGTAACGCAATGTATTTCTTCCTGGTAAAACATTTGTATAAATTAAAATGATAAAAAAAAGGGCACTGAAGCTTTGAAACTATTATGTGAACCCTGCGTGCCGAGCGGCTAAAGCCACCACCATATGGAGGCATCTCGGGAAGTAGGGGGTCCACGAAACTGACATTTATAGGTTTCAGCTATAGAGACTACCTGCTTGAAACTGGTTAAAAAAAAAAAAGTCTCCCAAAAAATTGCCAGCTTCGATTAGCTCTTTAAAATGAACTTCCTTACCGTTGCCATTTCCAGTAGCTGCATTGTTCCCCTTCACGCCAAGCCCATGGGGAGACTTAAAAAGATGGGGGGAAAAAGTTAAAAGGGCCAATGATAAACTTTTTTTTTATTATTATTATCTTTCAGCCAGAAGAGGGGGGCATATGAAACGTGATCCTAAAAATTGTACATACTTGAAAATTAGCAAAATTTCGCAAGAGAAAACTCGCACCAGGTTTGTGATTTGCTCATTTTTGTCCCGCAATTTTTTTTTTAATGAAAAAGCCAATCAAATGTCAATGTCTGGATAGGATGGTTTTAACATTCCATATATCAAAATGAAGAGGACTTGAAAGCAGTAATGTGGATCAGTCTTTTAAAACTGGAAAATTATTTGTCAGCAACTGATTTGTTTTATAGTCTCATCTTCAAAGCGCTTAAGATTTTAGATAACTTACAGGGAAAATGATTATTTGCGGTTAACTAGCAAACAAACCTTAGATTAAACATAAATGGCTATTTCACGAAACACCTTGTGCCAGAAAACACATTATTAAGAAGTACAGGAGAAGAGAGATTCCAGGTCAGAAGACCCCTTACAAAGCCCATTACCTCGAATAGACCATATTTACGGAAGGGGAATTATGGAATCGTACAGCCAAAGGTCTTTCAAAGCGCCAAGATAATATACTACAGGGGTAGGCAATGACAGTTCTCAAGGGCCACCAGCAGGACAGGTTTTCAGGCTATCCCTGCGTCAGCACAGGTGGCTCAATAAACGACAGCCACCTGTGCTGAAGCAGGGATATCCCGAAAACCTGACATGCTGGTAGCCCTTGTGGACTGGCATTGCCCACCCGCTGCATTACTAGTGCCCCAAAGATTTGTTGCTGATGGTTCATATTTTTCATTAGCTCACAGAGTTAGAAATGTGGATAACGGCAGAAATGTTAAACTTTAACATACGAGTCGAGTACGTGCTTTTACAGTTACTAGATTTTAAAAATACACACCATAAACCACAAATAAATGTATCTGGCAAGAGACCATAAAGGAAAGCTTGAAAATAAACATTGATATGTACAGCCAAGTTCTTGTTCTCAATCTACTTACTAGCCGTAATCACAACTTGATTACACAAAATGTAAAAAGCAAGAGAATAAAAATGTAATTTATGCCCGTGCCTGTTGTCTTCATTTGTTACTTTTTTAAATATTTAAAAACATGTGGCAGTTTGGTTTTAATTGTCGCTTTGGGGATTGAAAATGCAGAGCTCTAAATTATTAAGCAGAACAGACGTCACTACTGAACGCCACCATAATGTAGATACTTACAATAAAGAATTCAGCTGTTTCATTTGTGGGTGGTATTTTCTTAAAGCTCTCTTCCTGAAGGTGCTGAAGGCTGCTCTGTAGTGCAATGGCAGAGCTTCGGAGCCTGCCCGGGTTACTAGAACTCTGCAAACTGTCCCTGCTTGTGCTTCGGGCCAGCGAAGCAAAAAATCCCAAATTGTTTAGAGAGCCCACAGGCTCTTTGGAAGCCTTATTAACCACCTCTGTCATATCCCTAGCCTCCATTTTAGAAATGACATCGGATCGTTTTCCCGGCGAGTCGACTTTTACGCCTCGAAATCTAGTAGTCCTGGAAAACGAAGAATCGGCCATGTTACGAACCTCTAGTGAACGGAACATGTTTTGTGAAGCAGCAGGCCTTAAGCTTCCCATTTCAAAGCATTTGGGTTGTCGTTGAGGTTTGGAGAATGAGTTGTGTGTCATCTGTGAAGAGTAATGGAGAGGCGAGAGAAGTTTGCTCCGTGGAGGACTTAATTCATTGGTGTTAATGCCAGTCTCCATCGCTTCAGAGTTCAAAGCTTTTGAAACAGTTTTATGGTGGGTCTCAATGGTTGGGCACTCTTTGCTTCCATCTGTCAGTCCAAATTCTGGCTTCGCCTTTCCAAAGCTACATAACTCCCCATACGGTTCAGCAGGTCCTACTTCAGTTAACAAGGCAAAAGAATCAGTTATCGACTTAGGATTTTCTTCGGATGCGTGCAACTTCAAATTCTGGTGCAAGATGGCATCACTCTCCTTTGTCAACACATCTGCTTTGTTGTGTAAAAGTGCAACAGGAGGGAAGACTTTATTTTTAGGGGGTCTTGCACTTTCCAATTCTACACGGGAAATTTTGGGTGGTAAACTAATACTATTAAGTGAGGGAGACAATGCAGAATTTTCCCACGTGTCCTCTTCATTTAGATAGTCCGCAGTTATGGAGGGAATTGTTCTAGCAGCAGTGAGGGTAGAAAGTGCATTATGGGAAGACTCAGAGGGATGTGGATTCCCAGGAGGTAGGCAAGACTGGCCAATGTGGGGAAGAACTCTTAAAAGCCTGTGACGAGCAGATGCCATTGAGCCACTTGAAGGCCGCGGAACCATAGGGGGCCTTGGTTTCAACTTTGAAGTTTTCTTAGGCTGTCAAAACAAAATGACACAAATTAATAACAATAATACTTCCTGTAGTTAGTAATATAACTGCTCGTTTAGGGGGAAGATCCACAAAATGCAGCTAGTATGCTATTGCAGGGGTGGCCAACTCATGACTGAGCCACCTGTGCTGAAGCAGGGATATCCTGAAAACCTGACCTGTTTTGGTGGCCATTGAGGACTGGAGTTGGCCAGCTCTGTGCTTTTGGCTCAATCGTGCTTATGCGAATCTTCCCCATAATGTAATTACTATAATAAAATCAAAGAGGTAAGCAAATGTTTTAGTGTTTACTGCTGATGAAAAATTGCAGAGAGAACCTTAATGTTTACTATCCTTGCAATGCAAAATTAATCAGGCATAAAAACACTGGAGGTGATTTTGATATTCACGACGTAGCTAAAAAGACCATGGAAATTGCCTTAAGCTCTTTTATAGACTGGAAGATTTCTGACTTCTTCAGTAAACAATCCCTTTAATTGCCTGAAGTTGAGTAAAACTGGGTGAATTGCATGCATTTTTTTGTTTTACAAGACTGTAAAAAGTATCAACATTTAAAAGTAGTAAAAAAAATAAATAAGAGCTCTACCTCCAAATTACTACTTTGAACACATAAGCCAGTAAGGCTGGAAAATCCTTTATCCAGTCAAATATCAACTTTGTGTGAAGAAAGATATACTAGGGACCCCGACTCACTGTAGGTTACATGAATAAACATAAAAATACCCCCCCGTGAGCACATTCACATGTCTCAGAGGTGTCTGAAACGTTGCTTTTCACCATGATCTCTTAGCATACAATGCTTCCACTGTAGCAAGGGATTCTGGGAAACAATATGCAATTGAGCACACAGTGTTAGCTTTTGCTTCTTATCCATTTTAATATGAACAACACCTATAAGCTTATGCCGGCCGTATTATACAGCTTTTCAGCACGTGATGTGCTCTGGCATTCCCCGGTTTACACAATAGTGTATCTTAAAAAATGAGGCGTACATTTAAATTCCTACATATTTTAACAAAGAAGCAAAACACTAACATTGAAAACAATTCACTTTAAGAGTTGAAGACGTCTTGGGTGTTACATTTCCAACACAACTCTATTTATTACTGTGGGGTGAGAAATGTTACGAGTCCATAATGTCTATAACACCTTTTTACTGAGGTTCATATTCTCCATCTTGGATTTCAACAACTTCATTTTGTTCATAGTGATGGAATTCTCCATTATCTGTTGGCCAGATGCAGAAGCCTCAGTTTCATCATCATCGTCGGCATACAAGTTATAAACCGAACCTCCGCTACAAAGACAACAAAGCTTCACTTTACTAGTTATGTATAAGCTCATACAATAAAGAACAGCTATTATGCTATGCTAAGACTAAGGGGCACATACATCATGTGCCGGTATGTGTTATCACAGCCATTGTGGAATCAACTCCCATTGACTTGAATAGGATTGAACACATACTGGCACGGTAACCTGTATTGGCACTTCATACATGTGATCCTAAATTCATTATATACTATAGATACAAGACAGCTCCAAATTATACTTCCTGAATGCATTAGTACGGCAATAAGTTACGAGAACAGGTCCTTCCATCTTTTAAAGTAATCCACTAAGTGCCAAAATAATTAACATTCAATACATTTTGTCTTTATGCACATATATAATTGTCCTCTAACCCAGCGGTGCGCAAAGTGGGGGGAACGCCCCCATGAGACTCGCTGCGGGTGGCGTGGGGTTTACAGAGTCACCCCTACGCTTCCCAAATACATTTAATTTAATGCCGGGGGAACTACAGGGCCTCTGTAAACTTCGACTTACCTTGTTTCAGACACTCCTGGTCACGCGTCGCCATGGCGGGGTCATGCGACGTTGCGTTGCTGTGGCAACATGACAGGATGCCTGAAGCAAGGTAAGCAGTTGGGCGGGGCAGGGGGGGGGGGGAGCAGGGCGCGAGGAGACGAAGACTGACAGCAGGGGAAAAAAAATCGATTGCGCACCCACAGGCAGAGGGGAGGGAGAAGTACGTTAATGGTGCTACTTTATAGCATATTAAATAAGGTACTATGAATTAAGCAGATTTCTGCTGTAAAGTAGCTTCCATGTGCCGAAGTACATTTTAAGTCCCATTTATTTGGAGGATTCACAGCAGATGAATAGTGCATTAGATCTTTAATTGACAACACAGTGGTTTATTGTCCAATCACTACTTTTGTAGACACACACAAACACACACAATTCCAAACAATTAGATTTGTATTAAAGCAGCAGTTCAAGCAATATCCTACATGTTTTTTTTTAATAAAGCAGTTCTGTACTATGAGAAAATACTTGTAGCATTAAACAAAAAATGTTTTAAAGACATTTTTAATGTTTCTAATGTAGGAAGCATTTCCAAAGTGACAGCCTCCTTACCCTTCTGATAGGCTCTGGCACTTAAGCCCCGCCCTCTCTCTAGCAGTGCACCAATTGTATCTAGTAACTGCCCAGTCAATCATATTCCAGGAACTACATTGCCCAAAATGCTGTGCAAGAACTGAATTAAATAGCCCTGAGCAAGCTATCGATCACAGGAGAACAGATCGATCTGCAGCTTAGCTAATCACTTGTCAGTGTGCAGATTGTATTAATGCACATATTGAATGGGGGAACATTAAAAAAAAAAATATATATATATTTTTTTAAACGGCAGCTTTAATAGGATAGTGATTCCTGCAACGCAAAGTGAAGTAAGGACAGGGACCTTGGTTAAATGTAGTCAAATGACACCTTTAAAAACAAAAACACACACATTTATATTTGACAAGTTGCAAATAAGTGAAAACCGTTTCAAAAGGTAATGGGACATTTCAAAGGAAACAAGTTCAAATAAGTACTGTAGTTCAAATATTTTTTTTTACCTACTACATTGCAGTGTCTCTAACACTTAAGAAGGCGGAAAGATTGCAGCTCCCCGTACCTTTCCGGGTTATGCGATCACTAGGGTGGCCATCCCATGACCGCCATCTGCCACGGACATCAGAAACGGAAGAGGTGGTCTTACATAGTCGAATTCCTATGGGGCCTCTGAATGGGGACGTTTTTGTCAATCAAGTGTTATCTTTACCCTTATCTCACCTGTTCTTATCAGAGAGCCAAAAAGGAGGTGGGGGGAGGCTCACACGAAAGGGAGCAAAAATCAAACCCACCCCAAGTGTAACATTAATAAATAAATGTAATATACTTATAAGGCATCATATTTAGGTTAAATAGGTATCAATTATCCAGATGAGACCTCTTAAACATGTCACTGGAAGGAGTTCACTTTGGTCCTAGAAGGGATTGCCCCTTTAAAGATACCACATAGGTCTGTAATTGAGTTCTGCACATCACACGAAACAGATCAGGAACTAGGCTTTTCAACAAGACCAATACAGCCATTGCCAAAGGTAACTATTTCACTAGAACAAAAAAGCATTAGCGGTGTAGTACCACCCATCTGATTGTCAAGCAACAGTGATGAAACGGAACACCTGCTTTTATTTGAAGAGGAGTCCAGCATCCTATAACTTTCGAAAGCCCGTAAAGACTGAACCCACAGAAAATTGTAGAGATACTTAAATGTAACTACAATAAGATACACTGCAAACATGGAGAGCAAAGAAAGGTTAGACAGGAAAACAAGCTGTTTATAGTACGCGCCGGGTGGTGAATATAATATAATAGATAAGAAACTCACATTTGAGACATGAAAAAGAAGACACCATAGAGTTATATAGTGAAACGGAAATATTAGAAGACAAGCAGCTACAGTTTATTGCAGAGGATTAATAACTGAAGATACATATGATGATATTGCTCTTCTGTTTCTGATTACCGCTGAAGTCACGTAGCCAATGAGTTATATATTATGTTTGCAGGGTGGATTGCGGTCTCAAATAAGTATCGGGAACAATTTAGGAGTAAACACACTGGATCTGCTACAAATATCCTGGTGCAGGTCTTAAACGGAGAAATCCCTTCTTGGACCAGAGTATTAATGGAAGCGACATGTTTAAAGGGGTTACACCTGGGTGACTGGATTTAAAAAAACCCCAGCAAAGTCCAACAGGGATAAGTATTTCAAAATGTGTGTTCGTTTATAAACAGGGAGAGAACAGGCAAAAAAAAAGTAGGTGTAAATAATATTGTGAACATACCAATGATGGTACGGTAAATTCCATTGAAAGCAAGGACACACTCCGGATAAGATATACGGTCCGATGGCACCCGGGTTACTCTGAGTCGCGCTTGATCAGTTGTGGGTGAGAGAAAGGTCAAGCCCATTATGTGGGAGAAAGAATATACATAGCATAATCCCGATTCAAAAATATTTAATGCAAATAAAACAGGGCACAAGGAAGCGCACTCACGGATTCCCCGATCTTTAAAGTGTAAAATAGAACGTCTTCAGATCCCGCAGTCGCCAAGGCTGAGTCAGCTGGAAGTCCGGTGTGGATGCCGGTATGAGGTTGGTTTTCTCTGTTGCGTTTCAGGACACGCCTCCCACGTTGATGATGTGGCAGCCAGCTGATTGTCAGGCTAGCGTCCCTCTGTGCTACAGTCCCCCAATTCCAATGCAGATTAACCGGGGAATCTGTGAGTGCGATTCCTTGTGTCTGTTTTATTTGCTTTAAATCTTTTTGGATCAGGATTACACTATGTATAGTCTCTTTTCTCCGACATAATGGGCTCGAACTTCCTTACCAACAACTCATCAAAAGCCTCAGAGTAACCTCCTTCGTGCCATCGGACTGCACATTGGGTCCTTGCATTCAATATTGGTACAGCTCAACCCCGTTATAGTGCGATCCGCTACAACGCGGATCCGCTTATAATGCGGTGTAAGCGTGGCTCCCGTATAAAAAATTTTTTTTTGGCCAAACTGCCAGGATTTGCCGAGAGTAATGTCCGGACGGAAACACACACTGTGGGGGAGGGGGGGGGGGAGCTGCCGCTGTGACGCTGGCTTCAGGCAGAGCTGGGAAAGTTATCCCAGTTCTCCCCCTTTGGCGGACGCAGAATCCCTGATCGCTGCGGCAATTTATTTATTTTTAAATTGCGATCCCGGTTATGACGCGATCTCATTCTGTGGCCCCCAAGCACTGCGTTATAACGGGGTTTAGCTGTATTTCCACAATATAAATTTACACCTACTTTTTTGTCTGTTTGCTCTCTCATTAATTATGGACATTTCTCCCTGAGGAATTGTGCCAAATAATTATTTTGCGAACATCTTTGCTATGGATTTGGAAAATCTGTGAGTTTTCTGGGCAGCAGGAATGAATATCAAATCACACGATTGTTTTTTTACCTGGGAGACTTTACAAGTGACTTTCTGCTTATAGAAAATGATGCAGCGCACCGCGATCCAAAAGAAGAACAGGTCTGGCCAAAAATAGAAGATCTTTATTGAAGTATCATAAAATCAAGGGATGCAACCCTTCTACGCGTTTCGTGCATAGCACTTTATCAAGAGGACTTCTTGATAAAGTGCTATGCACGAAACGCGTAGAAGGGTTGCATCCCTTGATTTTATGATACTTCAATAAAGATCTTCTATTTTTGGCCAGACCTGTTCTTCTTTTGGATCGCGGTGCGCTGCATCATTTTCTACATTGCTGGACATTACTCTCTACAGCAGCACGCGATGGAGGGGATACTCTGGTGAAAGCAGTAATACAGTGAGTACACAGGGCCAGCCCAATGAGGTAGAGGAGGCTGTCTTTGGACTGCCTACCCCTACCTTCAGGGTATCTGGTGCCCCAATTTGTTGATACTCAAATGTATGCATTTTATTATTCAATATCCAGATTGTATTCCCCTCCTTCCTGTGTACAGGACACTTTTGAGCACCTTACCTCACCTCAGACTTTCTGCTTATAGTCCATGTTTTTCCAAGATATTTTGTATATACATTTGATGTAACTTCACTTTGATTTATTTCACTAGGTGGCACTATACATTCAATTAGACACAGTCATTTATTAGGCGAGCGCTGGATTTGTGTTATTTTGCTACATGGTTTATAAAACAGACACACTAAAGTCCATGAAATCAGGGCAAATAACAGGATGTTACATAAATCAGCAACGTCTTATTCATGAAGCGAACTATATGGAAAAATAAAAGCCATACTAGCACTCATTAGCAAAGGGTTAATGTCCCGTTATTTGAGGATAACCTGAAGTTATTTAAGGTTTACTTTTATTCTCAGCCAGACACGGAAACAGGGCTTTTGGAGGAGAAGAGAGTGAAATCATGGAGGTAAAGAACACTAGGTTATTCAAATCATACCTAAATCCGGCGTTGCTTCCATCTAGACACTAATAGGGCTTTGCCTATAACATTTGCCCTATTTTACTGTCTAAATGCAAAGTTTAGGAATATCCTATATAAAGTAACTTTTTTGGTGTTGAGATTAACAGAGTTTGGCGAGTAGGGGACGCATACTAGCGACTTATTCGCATCTTTTTCCTTAACGGCCGTTCTTTATGCTAGCCTTCTAACGTGGTGTTAACGTTACATGTTTGTTAAAGCTGTACTAGCTAAAGATCGTAACAGTAGCGGAGGTTAACTCAACGTTAAAATAGTCATAAGGAGTCTGGGCCATAGTGAGCCGACAGGAGAGGGGGGTTGATTTTGTTCTAGTTCCTCCTTAATTCTCTGATGTGTCGGGGTATTCAGCAAGTGCTTGAACAGCCAGAATCCCCCCATCCCACATCTTTAGTGGCTCTCGGATAAAGACAGGTATGGTTGGGTAAAGAAAAGACTTAATTGATAAACACTTCCCCATTCACAGGCACCTAAGAAATGCAATTTGTAAAAATTCCCTGAGAAACATAAGCAGCCGTACCTTTTTTTTATAGTATGGTGAGAAGGAGTGGTTCAATGAGTAAAGACACTAACTCTGGCACTGAGTTTGAAGCAGGGGAACCTGGTTCAATTCCCGTTGTCGGCTCCTTGTGACCTTGGGCAAGTCACTTTATCTCCCTGTGCCTCAGGCACAAAAAAAAACCAGATTGTAAGATCTACGGGGCAGGGACTGTGTCTGCAAAATGTCTCTGTAAAACGCTACATAAAACTAGCAGCGCTATACAAGAAAAAAAAAAACGATTATTATTAGATTAAGGAAGCTAATTTGGTTGGTAATTGGTTTACAAAAGGTTTTTTTTTTGGTTAGCTAGAGTAAAAACAATTTAGCACTGCATAAACAGAAAAATAAAATTCATCGATCACTCAAGTATTACATTTTCACTATGTCTGGAGGACTCTGGAGACAGATTAAAAAGCTCTTTATTCCAGCATTTTACCTGTTCAGTGCGGAGGGTGCTTGTAACCTCCAGTGATGAAGACAATTCGGTGTTTAAAGACCCATTATTGATTATAGTCTTGCAAACAACCCAGATTGTTATTTATACATTTTTATGTTTGCCAGATTCCGTGTGTTGTATTCCTATGTGTTCATTGTTTTCTGGTCAATTTTTTTCTCGAAATGTTAAAAAGAATACATTTTCAGTAAAACACTATTTCGCTCTTATTTTATGTACAGTATAAACGACATACATTACATATCAATGTTCACCATCCTATATTTCTACAGCAGCATCTTACATTTGTATAGCATTTCTTTTTAACGGCATAACAGTTACAAATAGGCATATATAAAACCAATTTTAATAACAGTAACATGTTCACAGTCATATAGGGGTGAAGCCAACACAGGCAGAAGCTGGCAAGAGATAAGCAGTCAAGTGCCCTTTTTTGTACCACTGGCACCAGGGACATTTTGGGATTCAGAGGAGGGTTATCACCCCTCTTCCCCGAAGATCAAGAGGGGACTCTCCCTTTTGATCTCGTGGGGGCGACACCCACTTAAAAGTCCCACAAGATCAAGGAGGGCTCCTGACATGGACTTCTTTGTTTTCAGAGGAGGTGTTCGCTCCCATAATTGAACGGGCGGAACCCTCCCTTTCAATCTTAGGGGGAAGGGACGTTATCACCCCTCTCTGAGCATCCCAAGACATACAGGGTGGTTTTCTCCCTTCTGAAATGTGCTACACGGGGACACATCCAAGAGAGACAGGAGCCTGACGCAAGTCCTACATTGGTGCACACTGAAACTCAATCCCCAGAGTTTCCCTGGCATTATGAGAAACGGGAGTGTGATATGTGAACTTACATTACTGGATAGTCAGAGCTGCCACAGATACTGTAGATTTGATTGCTAGTTCTCTTTAAAACATAAAAGCATGGCCACCCCTTACCTTAAGGAGTCGGATAATGGAGTTAACGTGCCATCTCCCCTGTCTACAACACGAAAGAAATTCAATTGATCTCCTTCCCGGTACACCAAAAATGTAACCTGCTTATTCGAAGGAGCTTTCTCCCATATATCGTCTCGAACGGGATCCGTGTATTCAGCCATCTCTCTGACTGGGTCCTCGAGAGGCACTGCACATGGAAAAAATAAACCAGACACTTAAATACTTCTATCCAATATTTAAAAAAAGGTCACAAACCAGTACATTTAATATGTGCATGGTAACCAGTATAGTTAATGATGAAAGTATAAAATGGTTGATAAGGCAAACCAATGAAAATCCAACATCTGTTTGATTCCATTACTGATAGAGGCGATTGCAAGACATTGTATCCATTCATTTTGGTAGAAAAATTGAAAAAATATACATTTGTTTCTCATCTATTGCCTTACTCACAGAATAGAACAGTAGTGGCAAAGGTTTTAGCTGACTTTTCTATTAAACCCTTAAAATCACCAGTTTCCTTCAGAGATGCATCACTTTTGTAGACTGTTTTAACCAGAATCCATCCTTTTACTGGATTGCAACGGCATTTTATTTAAAATTACATTTTATTTTTGACAGGGACATTTGCCCTCTTCCAATATGGCTACTTGAGAGTTTACTGTTAGCCAGTGAGCATTGGGAGATTCTGGAATAGGAGAGACTTCAAAGGATCACTGGCAGTTTCATGTGCATGGCAATTTTAAACTCCTGAGAAGAGTCAAAGGACGATACACCTTAACAAGGGGGAAGTGTCTCCTGGGGCTAAGACAGCAGCTGTCCCGCATCCAGAGACCTCGCCAATACAAACAATGGGAATATATAAAACAAACATGGAGCTCACAATGCTGCTGTAAGAGTAGATCACTTTCTATTTCTTAAAAATACAAACATGTGGCTAGATGTTAGAAGGCTCGGCTCTTCAACTAGCGGCTTGCGAATGGGCCCTAATGTAGCCCGTAGATTCCGAAGCAACTACTATGACATTAGCAGGAGCAAAGTGCAGTATTTCACACCGAAACTTACTGTTAAGATAATAATGTAAATATATATAGCCCAGTTGTTAAAATTAATATATTCAAACAAGCAATACCAATTTCTGCAAGCATTTATAAGTCTCAAAATGTATCCAAAATAACATTGCAATAAGATTGTGGCCATTCTACTCCCAAGTGTCTGATTTAGGCCCTTTGGAGAACTAGTTATTGGGCAGGGGGGTCAAAACTCCAGTCCTCAAAGGCCGCCAACAGGTCAGGTTTTTAGGACATCCCTGCTTCAGCACAGGTGAATGATTGAGCCACCTGTGCTGAAGCAGGGATATCTCCTGAAATCCTAACCTGTTGGTGGCCCTTGAGGATTGGAGTTGGCCACCCTTGTTATAAGGTGTGGTTATGTCTCTTCCTTTTCAAGTCTTATTTTGCGGTTTCAGATCATTTCAGTATTCCCAGCTCCACATTACTAAAGCAATTCCACATTTTAGTTCATTTTAGCAGGGTGTTTTTCTGTCCGTTTCCTGAACACACCTTCTTCCTGGCATAAAACTGTTGTCACTGTTGAATACCTTCCTTATTTCCCAGGCGCTGGGCTATTTTCACGATGTGAAACGACAGGATACACACAGCAATACTAGAATAAAGCTCTTCAATATGCAAAGATAACGTGAATAGGCTGCTTTATTTCAGCTTCATTTAAATAATAACATAATGCTCTTTTAAATCCGTATTTCAATCAATCACTCTATTCTCAATCCAGCTAAGGAGGCAGTGTGAAAGAGGCATAGCCTTCATGAATAGCAACCAACAATGCCTTCTGCTTTAAACCTGTGTCAGTATTAAGCCTGTATGTAGTGAGATTGTTGGCTCATTGTGGTAGCAGTTTATCACAAGAATAGCGTATCCTGCAGGGTGCCACCCTTTTAAAAACAGTGGGTGTTTGAGGACACAGAATTTCTACAGGAAGCTTTGCGCACATTACTTGTTCATGTGGCCGGCCGGAGGCAAAGTTGTACAGACTTTTGCAAGCTTAAAAATAGAACATGTTGAGCTTGATGCCCTGACCATAACAATGGGGTTTGTGGCTTGTACAGATTATGTTGAACCCTTGGTTATGGGAACGCACTCCGGTCTTTCTCCACCACCCCTCTGTGATCAGAAGGAGCAAGGAACACTGGATTGTTTCTAAGTGCACCGCAATTATTAACATTAACGGACCACCATACTTGCACTTCGCTCTGTTCATCAATATATCTATCTATACGCACAGATAATAACATTTCCAATATACTGTGTCTTCATTACAAAAAATATTCAGCCTTTTAAAAAGCGTGGGGGACCACAGCTGTTGACCCCCTGGTAAAAACAGGTTTGATAGAAGAATATTTTCTCACAAATACTTACTTCCACTTTTCTTAACCAGTTCATTTGTTTGGTAAAGTGTTACACCAGAGGAGGCCAACTCCAGTCCTCAAGGGCCACCAACAGGTCAGGTTTTCAGGACATCCCTACTTCAGCACAGGTGGGTCAAACTGTGGCTCAGTTGTTGACCAAGGCTGCGCTTATAGTGCCGGCGACAGACCGCGTCAAAACAAAAGCATTGCCGCTGTCGCGTGCGCTTCTAGCAAGCGCGACGCGATGGCTGGAAGTCATCTCAATTTGATTTTTCCAGCGACCGTAGCCTGACGTCACCGGCACTATAAGTGCTAAGCCACCAGCGCTGAAGCTGGACCATCCTGAAAACCTTATTTGTTGGTGGCCCTTGAAGACTGTAATTGGCAACTCCTGTGTTACATTATAGACGAGCACCTACATATTTTAGGAGCCTTCCCTCCCCTCAAAAAACAGCCTAGTTTTGAATATGAAACAAAACATTGTTAGGTACAGGGGCGTAGCTATAGCCCGGGCAGCTCCAGGGTCCCGCAATCTTGGGGGGCTTGCTCCCCCCCCACCCCCCGTAGAGACAGCCGGGGGGGAGATTGGACACAGCAGCGGGCCCCGGCAAACAGAAGCCGATAGAGGAATCAGCAAGGCAGGAGCACCGTCTAGCAGTCTGACCCGGAAGTCTTTATAACTTCCGGTGTCTGCTGCCACAGCTCCTCTGCTGGCTGCTCCTCTGATCATCTCCTCCCGCCAAAGGTGTGTGTGTGAGTGTGAGTGAGGAGAGGGGAAAAGGGAGAGCGAGTTGAGGGGAAGAGAGAGCTGGTGTGGGGGAACTGAATAAGATAAGGGGGAGAGTTTGAGGGGTAGCTGATGATGAGGGGTAGCTGATGAGGATGCGGGACAGCTGTTGAGGGGGGAGAGCTGTTGATTATAGAGAGGATCAGGGAGAGGATGGGAGGGAGAAATTTTTTTTACAGCAGTATTAATATTAATGGGGCACTGAAATTATTTTGCCCGGGGGCCCGCTCATGCCTAGCTACGCCACTGCCACTGGTTAGGTATAATATAAACAAAACCAATCCCATATAAATCTATACATTCTGAAACATGTAAAGTGCAGCTCTGATGCAGCTTCTGTGGTAACATCTGCAGCGTTTGTTCTTGTGCGGTTCAAAATTATTCTCTTAAGTCTATATTTAGAAGCCTTTAACATATGTTAAAATGTAAACCAAACGTTAAAATAAGGAAGGTGTTCCTGCGCTCAAATGCCATTGTATGTTGCTACGAGGAACACACACTAAATATAGTACTGGCAAGATTACATGCAAGCAAACACCACACTAAGCACAAAGGAGAGTGGGACTTGCACAAGTTAAAAGGACACAGATATGCCATGTATTTGTTTTAGGACTACGACACCAGACTAACACCAAGTATCCCATCCAATGAAATAATTTTCCAATTTGTACATACCTCTTCGTGTGTTAATTGGACCACCTCTCATAGCCAACACCAACTTCAAAGTGCAGCCTTCAGAAATGCTGCAAATGGGGGGTGAGGGGGAAACGAGAGAAATAAAACCCACAGATTGTTTATTTCAGTTAAGAAAAATCTTAAAAATGCCAATGAACGGATACTAAATATTTCCATGGAGTCTGCACAGTGTACTTACTTGTAATCATTTAAGCAAAACTCGTCCTCTAGTTCTACGTTGTTCCAAATTAAGTGCTGCTGGGACACTGGAATACCTATTAGGAAATAAAAAGATGCCAAACTTGCTCATTATTGACGCAAGGTTCAGTTATAAAATAATCAACATATTTATCTTGTGATACCAACAGACCAAATGCAACAGGTTCCTTTCCATGCTGATGGAATTGTCACACAATGTGGCATGAAACTTCTCACTAGACACAAATTGTGCTTTACAATAGCACATGCCACCAATATTTAATAAGACATATACCGATCTAGTTTCCATTACAAACAAAATGAGGACACTTTTTTCAGGGTGTTATTGCCATTCCAAGCACAGCACATGAGCGGGAATATACATGGCACATTTCCTAATCTCGGAATATCAAGCCATTGTGTGCGGTTCCATGGGAGATGGTTTCCCAGCAGCAACCTGAAAGGACTGGGACCAGGACATCTGAACCTTTCACTCAGCGCACAATAAACCTCTGAAATGGCCCACCACTGGAGGGGGTGATGGCAAATTACAGGGATAGGTCTACTCATGGAGAGAAACTCTATAGATGTATACTAGTAGCATGGGCCTATCTGGAGGCAAGGAGTGATACACACTCACTCAGACCTTTGCAGTATTGTGCACTGTAGGAGACCGTATACCGACTGGGCCTGAAGAACCATTTGCTCTGACCCACTCCACTACTGTCAGTTCTTCCCTTGAGGGCGATGGGATAACACCGATGCCATAATGTCAAGCAATGCGGACGTTTTGGAAATGAAATGGTTAAGTTTTAAAAAAATTATTACATTTCTTCTACTACAGTAGGTCATAAATAATTATTGCATATATGAACAATTTCGGTCTATTTCATTTTTCATTAAATGTTTGTGCGGTGTCTTCTATACGTTGAACGGGATAAATGAAAAGAAAATACATAATTAAGCATTATATCCCTGACCTCTCTACACACCAAACAGTTGTACACTATTCTCCCAAATCACTGACTACAGTGCTCTTGGCCGACTTGGCAACCATGTATGAATTTGCTCTATGCAAGGACTTAAAAAATAAATAAAAGTCAAAATGTTTGCATAAACAATATGTCTCAGCCACTGATATGAATCACCTTTAAAGCTGCAGTTCAAACTGTCGGTTCCCCCCCCACCCCCCCATTCAATATGTGCATCAATACAATCTATACGACAAGTAATTAGCCAAGTTGCCGATTGATCCGTTCTCCTGTGATTGATCGCTGAAGATTCGGCTGGGGGTTCACTAAAAATGCATCTTGGGTTCTCTTCTGCTGCACTGATGGCCAAAGAATCTGTGAGGAAGATCATGTGACCAGGCAGGCACTAGATTCAATTGGTTCACTGCTAGAGAGGGCAGGGCTCAAAAAGGTGATGCTGTTTCAGAAGGGGAAGGGGATGCGATTTTGTAAATGGTTGCTATAGGAACATAAATGCTAGTTACATTAGAACATAAAAAATGTCTTTAAAATTGTTTTATTTTTTTTAATACTCATAGTATAGAACTGATTTAAAAAACAAAAAACAAAAAAACACTTGATATTGGTCAAACTGCAGCTTTAAAAAAATGACCTTGCAAGCTCAAATCTGTCATAAGGTTTTTTGTTTGTACCGACAATCACAAATATGACAGAGAAGCTGAGGGTTCCAGAGTTTTAATCTCGCAACATAAAACCATTACGTTTAAATAACCAGAATGTGTTCCAATCAGGATGGATTGCAGGTATCCTATGCAACAATTAAGACCAACGGGTAAATTCAACATGCGTCGACAAACAGGCCAAACAGCCACTTTGGAATGTATTGAATTTATCCCTAAACCAGAATATGTAACTTTAAATAAACACCCACCCCAAGGTATTTTCATGATGCATATTGGTTCCAAGCATACACCTTTAAATTTGTCATTTGTTGCACATACTGCATCTGTGCTCCTGGATTAAAAGCTTTTCCTAACCCATTGTGACCCACTAACAATGGTGTGCTATTCACCTTCATTTCTATATACCATCCCTTACATTTTTGGGTTGTATCATGGATTGCAACATGCATTTTTTTTTATTGAATCCTGATGAGGACTCATTTAAATTGGAACTCAGTGGCCCTTTAAAGATGAAGCACATTGCTGATCTTTTCAGCTAACAAACACATTTCATGAAGAGATTTTAAGCCCTGCAGTATATTATTACTAAAAGGTCATGAGGCTTTAATTTGTACAAGCAAAACAGTGACCTTTCAACAAAGGTCAATTTATGCAACAACTTAACATCCATGGTTAGAACTCAGCAGGGGGTAGCTAATGAAGGCTTCCTGGGAAGTAAGGGTTGTTGAGAGATTTTACCATAGTGACTATGCAATCATTATAGCATGTGTGAAACAATGACAATGCAGCTGTGACAGAAGTAGAAACAAATGACAAACAGATGAGTTTACACAGCTTGTGTGTCAAACTTCAGACAATTCACCAGATTCTGTCGAAATCCAATGACGTATTGTGCACATTCCGTAATGGAACTTGTGCCCGTATCACCACCAAACACTCCCTCCAAACAGTGCACAATACTAATACTCTAGATGAGGGGTGTGCAAACTTGAGGGCACAAGGTTTTTAAAGAGGGGGGGGGGGGGGTGCGCATGGCCGGTGCAGGCGACGGGTGGCGAAAGCGGTTGTGCGCGGGAGGGCAGACGGGCAAAAATGCAGTGCGCGGGCGGTGCAGGCGGCCGAACTTGGTTATGTGGGTGGGGGGTCGGTGGAACTTGGTGTGTGTGTGTGCGCGCGGAGGTTTGGCGGCTGCACAAGAAAATCATCAGAAGAGGCCAGTACTGCAGTAGGACAGCAGGGGCACGAACCAGCACTGTGTTGTGGAATGCCCCTCCCAGTGTCTGCCCTGCAATAACGCTCTGGTCCTGCTCTCCACTGGCACCCTGATTTGCTGTGACCCTCTGCCCAGCTGACATTTGAAAGGGTAAGCTGCAGCCATCTAAAATGTTACTTGGAATGCAGTAAAATACGACAAAAAAAAAACAACACAACAAAAACACACAACAAACCACGTAAAAAACACAACATTAAAAACGTAAAAATAAATAATACTGGTAGGTACAGTAGGAGGGTGGATGACACTGGGGAAGGTAAGCTAAAGAGCAGGGGAAAAAATGCAAACGGGAAAAGGAACAAAAAAAAGAGGGCAGTGAGGTGGCAAAGGGGTGGATGAATGCACCCAAATGGATTGCCTTTGTGATATTGACAGTCCACCAGGAAAAACAAATATTATATATATATATATATATATATATATATATATATATATATATATATATATATATATATATATATATATATATATATATATATATATACTATATACTATATATATATAGTGTGTGTGTGAGTGATAAAAAATCACTGGCACTCCAATAGAAATTCAATAATGAATAGGTGCATGTCCCATATAAATAATAAAAGTATACATTACCGCATAGCAGCAAAAAGGGAGACAGCACTCAGGTGAATGAAAATAAATGTATTAAATATATATATATTAAAAAAAACAATTAAATTGTAATGTTTAACTGTTTTAAAAATGTAAGTATTTAGACGTATTTGTATTTACATTGTATACCGTTTAATAAAGTTTTTCTTTTTTTCATGTGATTTTGATTACTCCAGCAGGGGGAGGGCCCCCCCGAGAAATTTCATGGATGAAAAGGGGGGCTCGGCATAAAAAGTTTGCCCACCCCTGCTCTACACCACACCAATTTCAAAGCAGCCCTCTACCACATGTTTTTACCAGCCAATTTAGTGTCTGGTTTAGCATTATAAAAAGGGGCGAGACCGCTTCATGTGTAATTTCCAGGGGACAAAATCAAACGTCTGTCAGAACACCCAGATCACCGATGAACACATTTCCCTGCCCCGGGTGGAAAGCCCTTCTTCCTTCAATAAATATTGTGAAAAGATTTGCTTTACCACCGACAAACACAACCCTTTGTTCAGCAAGAAACCTAGTCACATGATGAAACAAAGCTTTAAACTCTTCACAAGATAATTCCAACAACATAGGGAGAACAATTTGCATGAATTCTGTATAAACATGAACATTAAAATGTAAAACGCCACTTCTGTTTCCAGGAGCGGTCACATGATGCACTAGTGCTGGGGTCCGGTGGCACCACTGAAAAAGTTAGGGTCCCCCTTTGAAATGTAGTACCAACAAAAGGTAACATGGAGTATAGTGATTCATTACATCAGGGGTGCTCAACTCCAGTCCTCAAGCCCCTCAACAGGTCATCCCTGCTTCAGCACAGTGGATCAGTATTGAACGACGTGTGCTGAAACTGGGATATCCTGAAAACCTGAGCTTTTGGGTGGGGCTTGAGGACTGGAGTGGAGCACCCCTGCATTACACAAAACAACTTAAAGCTACCGAGACAAATTGCTCTATCGATTTCTACCACCCTGCACACTGCAGCAGACTAAACTGCTCTGTGGAAATACTATCACCTGAATCTACAGTGGACAGGTACAACACATTTCAAGCATAATGATGTCCTACAGGCTTTTCTGGTCGGAACAGGCCATTTTGGTTGCGGCCATTTTGCCATGACCAAATGGCCGCCACCGCAGCCTATCCACTGCTGAAATCCCAGTCGCCGGCCACTTCCAAGGTAAGCTTTGTTAAGGTCTAGGGGGCAATTTAAGGGCTTTTAGAGCTTTGTGTATGGGGTTAATTGAAGGGGTTTTAGAGGTTGGGGTAGAAGGTTAATTTAGGGGTCTTTAGCGGTTAGGGTAGGGGTTTTTAGGGTAAGGGCGGTTTTAGGGTAAGGCACTTACCTTAGCGGTGAAGTGGCTGGCAGCGTGAGTCACGGCGATGCACCGGCGGGCATTTGGTCACGACGAAACAACCACATCCAAATGTCCTAGACAGTTTTCTGCTTGGTTATAGATTTTTTTTTAAACCGGGAGGTTTGTGAAACTAGCTGTACAGACATACAGGCATACCCCGCTTTAAGTACACTCACTTTAAGTACACTCGCGAGTAAGTACATATCGCCCAATAGGCAAACGGCAGCTCGCGCATGCGCCTGTCATCACGTCCTGAACAGCAATAGCGGCTCCCTACCTGCACCGAAGCTGTGCGCAAGCGGGGAGACTGTAGAGCCTGTTACAAATGCGTTATTTACATCAGTTATGCACGTATATGACGATTGCAGTACAGTACATGCATCGATAAGTGGGAAAAGAGAGTGCTTCACTTTAAGTACATTTTCGCTTTACATACATGCTCCGGTCCCATTGCGTACGTTAATGCGGGGTATGCCTGTATATACAAATGTAGCAACGCTTAGTGCTTCCAGCTGCAGTGACACTACCATGGCTGCAACCCTCCTTCCCCCCACCCGCACCAGAGGATTAACGCTGCAGGGGGTTTGAGAAGAAAGCATGGACCCCTGCCAGCTGCGTGGCCACGGTTCTGAAGACAGTAAGCCTTGCTACATCTATAGCAAAGCTAAAGCAGAGAGGACAAGGGCATTGATGCAGCGGTTTGACCATTGCAATACTTTAAAAGGGTTTTACCCCCAAAATATATTTCACTGCAAAAATCTGTCAAATTAATGTTAGGCGTCTCCAATAAAGCAGAGATCTATATTACGCTTTGTCATGCATCACAGACATGGCATTCTTTGCTGAAGGTAAGAAAATATTCAATCATAAATGCCTACCTTTGCTACACATTTGGAAATAAAGGAGTAGGTTTGAGGAGGTAAAGAACAAATGCTGAAATGATTGGCGGGTTTTATTTTACAATGCAATTCTGGCTCAGGCTGTAAGATGGTTAAAAAGGCAGCAGACTGGGCTGCTTATTTATTATATTTTTTTTATTATTCCCCCAAATCCTTTATACACTTTATCCTGACCTCCAAAGATCCCCAGGTTCCTGAGATAATTGGACTCTCTCACAACAGGCAGGAACAACAGCCACAGGGCGACAAAATTGCAGCCGGGATCAGTCACTCCGGAGGGCACCAGAGAACCACAACACCAACATCAGCTGGAGAATACATCACCACTTCTAAGGCCTGGGACATAGTACTGCAGGCCGCGCTGAGCAGATGCACTTACCCCCTGCATCTGTCATCAGCGCGGCTTTAGCAGCCGCTGCCGCATGTGTGAGGAGGCTCAGATATTTTGAGCAGAAAAGCAAGCTTAAATTTCGGCGCTGAGGGGAGCGGAGGAGCGGGCACGTGACCGAAAACAGCCAATGGGAGCGAGGTACTAGCCCCGGCTTCCGCCCGCCCCCAAAGCACGCTCACTGCCTCGCCTGCCAGGATGCAAAAAAGCTCCTGCTTGAGCAGGCGAGGCAGAGCAGGAGCGTGGATCAGCGCGGCCCGAGGCCTAGGGCTGCGGCCATGGTCGGGGAGACGTGCGCGATCACAATGCCTTAAGGAATCCGATCAATTTGATTCCACGGTGTGACGGCCAGGTCACGTGAGCGGTACGCCCAATGAGGGCGAACCAGCTCCATGACATCACGGCCACGGCCCCCCGACACTCCTCTTCGTCACGTCTACCCTGGCCACAGATCGCTGGAGCGAAAAAGCAAGTGACGTAAAAGTCTATTGCTACAGAATACTTAATATGCCTAAATGTATTAAGATTTACAGCACGAAGAGGGACTTGTTTGTACATTAGTTAACGTAACACTGAGTGCCCCAAGACGCAGTAATTACGTGAAAAAAAAACCTGCTTATTTTGCTAGGGCAGGTCGCATCCTACGGAGCGCAGAACGCAATCTACACCGATCAGGAATAAAAAAAAGGGATGGCTCATCCCCTTCTGTCAGTGAAGCGGTCACGTGACCATGGCACTCAGAGGGTTAAATTAGTGCGCACAAAAAACCGAACCGATTTAGTTTTGCCATGAGAACTAACCAAAACATCTACAAACCCCTTTGAACTTCCGCACGTGGTGCCATTTTATTCTTAATTACATGTGTGAAACTGTCCAAAATTGAATTGTGAAAATGTTGACAATTTCAACAAAAAAAAAAAAAAAAGCGGCCTTGTGTGGCTGCCAAATTAGCATGCTTTAAACAAAATATTGCTGGGCAGTGAACGAAACAGTTCATAGTCTCAGCACTAAGTGACTAGTGATTTTTAGAGAATTTTGCAGATTAATAAACAAAATTGCACAGCACATTGGGGTAAATGCATCAAATTCCAGTGTGACTTTTGCACTCGTTCTGGCGTTAACTCCTATTAAAGTTAATGGCATATCGCTGGATTGAGCGCAATAACTACCAGCACTAGATGCATGTGCCCCATTGACTTCATGGTTGCGAACAGACTCGGCAGCGGCTTTTTCCGCAACCCATAAAGTACAACAATTTGCATAGTTTGTGACCCCATGTGAAAAGTTTGCACATCTATTTTTAATGTTTGCTTTGTTACGAAACATCTATACATCAAGAAAAACAATGGATCAAATATGATTAGGCATACAATTAGAAACTGCGTGGGTCAGTAGCATCATTCTTTGTTTTCAATCTTAGGAATTAAATCTACAATAGAAAAAAAAAAGTTGCTGACAGATCTTACTTTCATGCCATATCACAAAAACATAATAGGTCTGTGTGCATTTGCCATTAGGTTTTACATTTGCATTATTGTTTAGGCAATACCGTCTCGTGTTCAGCAGTGCCCCTTTAACCTTTGAGATCCACATGTAACATCTCAAGTTTACAACACAAAGATTTTAGCAAAATTGACTATATCCTTTGTAATAAGCACCACACCTGAACCCCGTTATAACGCAGTGCTCGGGGTCCACATAATAGGGCCGCGTTATAACCAGGATCGCAAAAAAATAAATAAAGAGAAAATGGCCACCGTGATCAGGACTTGCCCGGAGCAGGATGCAGGGATCCGACACCACGAGTCAGTCATCGCAGGGGATGGTATGTGTTCGTCACCAATAAAGCTTTGAATAGATGTTAAAAAAAAACACAAAACAAAAAAAAAACACGCAAACATCCATTCAAATCTTTATTGGTAACGGGCACACACGGAGACAGACACACACCTACATCTGACGTGATTCGCATAGCACCGCTTGAAAAGCTGGGTCGCGCCCTCAGCATGGTGGTGCAGGTGGCCAGGGAAACAAAGGTAGGTGATGTTTGGGAGCCAAGCTCAGCCCGCGTTATAAGCGGTTCCGTTTTATTTCGTGGTTGAGCTGTACTAATGTTACTTACTATACTGTAGATATAAATCGGACACCATCTATTATGGGAGGATCAATGCAAAAAAGGTGTGAAAGGTTTTAAAATGTAAGGTTTCTTCAGGTCATTGACCAAATTCAGAAAATAAACTTGACCATCATCCAATACTCCAAGTCATCTATACCAGGGGTGCACAAACTGGGTGGGGGGGGGGGGTGGGTGGCGGGAGAAGAGCGTTGGAGGCGCAGCAGTTACAGAGGCCCTGCGCTCTTCCAAGGCATGTAAATTAAATGCCAGGAGACCGCGCAAGGCCTCTAACTCACTTACCTTGGCTTCCAGCAACACGTCATCACATTACCATGGCAACACAACGTCACGACCCCCAAGGCGTCATTTGACACCAGAGCCAAGGTAAAGGGGGGGAGGGGAAGGGGCTGATCTATACCACACCATGCTCACTTCTACTTATTATTTAATTGTTAAAATTATTTGTAGATTTGAAAGATGGGAATGCTTCAACAATCTGAAACAATGTAGTTTAATAAAGCAAAAATACCTTCAAAATCCATTTTTAATAAATAAATCAGTTGTGATAAATACGTACAGCATCTTTTTTTTGTTTTATTTCTCGCCCCCTCTGTATGCCCCTTTTTTATTAGTTAATTTATTAAGATAAATTGGGTGGCGATAGCAACCATTTAGGAAGCCACAGAACTTCCGCTTTTGAAATAGGCGGCCATATTGTGCGCCATGGGGAGCAGAATCTTGGCCAATCGATCGGCAGTTTAGATAGCAATTACATTGCCTTACGGGTAAGAAACTACTGCATCTATTAAAAACACAAAAGCAAGAGGCAATTAAAAAAAAAAAAACAGGTTTGTGCAGATATGAGGGTGTGGGTATAGTTATTTTTTCAGATCTCAAAAAAAAAATACAAAAAAGTCCTGCAGATTTTTGTTTACGAAACTTCTGCTTTGACGATTTTGTGAATTAGTGCAAAATTGGCAATATAGAAAGAACGCTTCCATCCATGTGCATTTTTTTCTGTGATTTTTGCTTATTGCTAAACAGCAGTGCAAATTCTATTCTCATTTACCAGTTAATGCTTTTCACACCTCTAAAGCCAGAGCAACCAGACACATCTCACACAAAAACAGACAGCAAATCGGTGTACAAATTCGCCCATCGCCCGCTATGCCAGAATTGCATTATTTTGATTCCCAAACGTTACGAACAGGCCCAGTTTCCCCGAGACACACAAAACCCACATTTTATAAAAAAAAAAAAATGAAGATGAATACCTTCCAATCTTTGAATTTTGGCTTTCACGCAAACCACAGTTTCAAGTGGTGACACTCGTAATTCAAAGCACGTTCCTGTAAGGGTTTCAATGAAGAGTTCCATTGTCTCGTAAAAAGGTAGTTTGTAGTGAAAAGATCCAACGTTATCTTCGTTAAAAAAAGGAGGTTCCTTCTTGTTAGCCATTGCATAAGGTTTAAAAACTCGTGAGAAAAAGCAATTAACAGTGTTTAAAAATTAGGCTTCCTCAAGTTTGGGAAGAAATGGTAAAATATTGCTCTTCCATCATTTAATGTGTACATCTAAGGAGATAAATATAAGTACTTCAGAAAACAAACGTAGGTAAAACGAAACATTACAGGGTAGGTGTATCGGATGGAGACCGATTAAGAACATTTTCTCTCTTTCATCAATGGTAAAATATGGAGAATATTTTAGTCGCAATTAATTTGCATGGAGCTTTAGTCTCCATCACCTGGGAAAAGACTTTACAGCATATTAAACAGGGTGGGAGGGGCCTATGACTTTAAACAATCTCCTAGGGTGATATTTCAGCCCAGAAAATTGCATGTGTTAGAAGTCTAGGGTTCCTTTTTCTCATGTGAAACGCATTCACAGGGCAGCAGACGACTTTAACTCCTTTCAAAAAACATGTGATTTTTTTTTCTAGAACATGGAAACTACTTCACAGTAGATTGAAGAAGGGGCTTAAAGTTTAAATCAACCATTTAGAGCAGACGTTCGCAGCCACCTTCTCATGGTCTTTATATTGGGGATAACCAAGCAATACCCTATGTATGTAATCTAAGCCCTCTAATGATGGTTAAATCCTTGGTCACTCTCTGGTGTGGCTGTTGCCCCATTAAGGATAAGGTTGGTCCCCAGAAGGGGTTCCCAATATCTATGTATCTTCCAACTAGGTATTTTTATGACGTGCCTTGAATCCTATGCTCAGGGAAATAATCCCACAGCAAAGTTTAGTACAGCTAAACCCCGTTATAACGCGTTGCTCGGGGGCCAGTCTCAAACATTAATCTTCCGACTACACTCCTATTTGATGTATCTGGAGTTCACAACCAAAGCTTTATTAACCATAGACAGTTGTTTACCCTCACAACACAAACGTATCCTCCTTGTAGATGTACCTACACACAGCCCAACATTGATTTACGGTGTTAAGTAGTGGAATTTGAATTGTGCTTTCTGGCCTAACTGGTAATTAATTCTAAGGGTTTATTTTTATTTTTTTATCTTCAAGGGCACACTGACAAAAAGGTTAACACCCTCACTGGCAGAGGAAGGCTGTTGACCTACTGGTCACAATACTACATATCCATTTAACATTGTCATGGCAACCCCAGGACACCCGTGAATTAGAAAAAACATGGGACTGCACAGGTCCCAGATACATGGAATATATGGGTTAATTTTCCAAGACAGATTTGAGAACCGTGGGTAGGAAGCACCAGACTTCTATAACATACTCTCACAGTGGTCAGCAATCAATACATTTTCTCATCCAAATAGCATTTTACAACACTGTGGCCCCCCCAATGCAAGTCTTGGCCTCTTCTGAAGTCACTCACTTATGCCCATGCCAAACTCTCGGTGATTGTTCCACTCAGGCTGGTCTACTTGATTACAATAAAACACACTAAGGTTAGTTGACTGTATTTACTCTGAGGTGTTAAAAACAGTATTATACTGGCTGGTGTTTTTCCTAATATACTACATTGTTACCAATATACATCCCACCATACAGATGTGTAACTATGGGGGCTTCGAATGTAAAGGACCGGGGTGGGATAAAATTAAACAACCTGATCCCCTAAGGAGGCCTTCATTTAACATCTACGTTACCCAATGAAAACCAAAGACTGCCTTTCACATCTCCAAGTGTACAAATCAGAAAAGTGAAATCATTGTTTTATTAAATCGTAACGTCTACACAATTTTGGGTTTCTTGTAACAAACATTAACGAATCAAGGAGTTTTAAAATCTATATGCCTGTGATAAAGTTCTGCAAAAACTGCCAGATTTCTGGATTCATAAACAGGAATCATGCTAACCTGCCCTATAATGATAGTTCTTCGCAATAGAATTGTGCAATTTATATACAGACACTATAGGTCTCCAAAAAACACCATGTAGTATACAAGAATAATCATTTATATTGCTAACTGGTATACATAGCATTTTACAGGAACAATGATCCCCAACTTTCAATACACCAAGCATAGTTTAAATCTATAATAGAAAAACAAATTTCCAATATATGTACAGTAGTAGCATTTGGTAGTCACCATCACCCCATATCTCTAAAGCTGTGAACTATATCATAACAATGATTGTATTACAATATTTTACACGGCTCTCTCGGATACAACATTTTGGATACAAGTATTCTGTGAATAACCCAGGAACTAGAATAAGAAAATAGAATAGTGATGCTATGGGATGCTCGCTGTGACTCTGATCTGAAGAGAACATTACAGTCTGTATCACCTTGTTGCTTCACCTAGGGGGGGTCAGGACCTACCTGGGCATGTCAGGGCTTCAGATCACACAATAGAGGATAGACAGCAGAGGTGCCAGCGGGGCCCAGCTGGTGTTTGATGGCGGGGGGCATTAAGCGCACCCATCAAAGAGGGGGTGTCCCGAGCAGTGGCGCCCTTTCACACCCTCGCAGGTCAGGGAGATCGAGCAGAGCCACCGTCGCTGCCCTCGTACATCGCTCTCCCTTTGCTCCGTAGTGGCGCCCCTCCCTCCCGGCCACTGTATGTCACACCGGCTGGCAGCGCGGAAACCTAGCCGCCTCTCCCCTGCCAGACTGACCCGACACCGCCTCTCCTTTGTGACGTCGCGGAGACTGATGGGCGGGCGGGCCAATGAAGGAGCAGCAGTGGACAATGAGAACGACAAATGGGGGGGAAGCTGTTGCAGATATAAAGGAAGTAGGTGGGACTTAACTGGCAGTTGTCATGAAAGGGATGCGGGAGTGGCCTCAAGTGCTGTTGTTGTTACGGGATGTCCCGGATGTTAACCCTGGCCCCTAACAACGGTGATCACGTGTCCCACCCTCCCAGGTAGGACGGCGCCAGCTGGGCAGTGAGGAGACCGGTCACATGATCCCTGCAGACATGTCTGGTTCTCTGCCCCAATGAATAACTGCACCGAGTGTAGAACATTTATCGCACTGGCTTATATTCTTCATTCAAAATTGTATTTAAATTGTAAGATCTGATGTTTTCAATTGTATGTTTATTAAAAGAAAAAAATGCATATATTACATATTAATTACACTTCCCAATTGATGCAGCTGTTAGATAGATACATCAGACTTTGAGATCTATAAAATACATGTTGATCCAATATGCAGAATTTGATATAACCCATGCTGATAAAATGTAAGATATCAAATAATTATTGTTCACTAAGAAGTCACCAGATGGCTCATTGACATATGATGGTAAGGCAGCCACACTAAGGTGAGGTCAAGTGTTTGATGTGTTGGTTTTGCACGTGGAATTTTCTGTGTTTATTTCCAGTATCAGAAACAGACACTCACCCAGTATCATCTCGAGTAAGTCACTTTGTGTTCCAGTCCCTCACCTAGCCCATTAGTAATTGGGCAAAATTATGGTTCTCTCAGCTCAGACTTGCATCAAATCACTTCATTCTACAGGACTCAAACAATATTAAAGTACCAATTGTAATTCGAAAAATACTGGTGTAATTAGGGTTTACAGCTATTCAGAAATAATTCTGCCAATTTGTGACATCAGCTTGCTCAATGGAACAATTATCAATGGTTTGCTCCATAGTAGGCGTTCAGATTTAGCCTGAAGCGCTTATTCCCGTTGTGTTATATGTCACGTATTGTAAAGCGCTATCTACTTCGATGGTGCTATATAAAATGAAGATATACATACATTCGAGATTGACAATTTACATATGTAGTTAAAAAAAGTTTAAAAATATATTAAATAGCATTTCCGTAGATGTATTGAATGTATATTTGTGTCTCTATTTTGCTTCATCTATAAATCAGTAGTATTTTTATCTCACAAACAAACTACCAAAATAAATTCCCTGCAAGCGCTATCCTAAACCAAACACTGAGGTGCAATTAAACTAAATGGTGATAATTAGGTGAAACATAACATGTGAATGATCCAGTGAAAGGTGATGTCAACAAATGACTGGAAGAGATGAGCTGCCAAGGGGAACCTCATAAAACAGATACTTCCAGGACCGGTTGGACAAATAGAACAAACACAAAATATGCGTTCCCCGGCGCTATAAAATTGATATACTGTCCAATGTACCGTAGTCCAAATGTCCGTCCATAGATAATAGATGGACTCCGGATTCAGATGTTGGATTCTCCAAGAAATGTCTGACAAATGAGTATCCTTGTAGGGTATCTCCGTGGGTTATCAAGAATTAATCTTGCTCAGGCAGGGGATAGAATCTGTGCTTGTGCCACGTCTTCGCCTCGATCATTCACGGACCCCACGGACCCCACGTGGTCTGACCGGATGGTTCCCCTTCAGATGGTACTCGGGGCTCACTGAGCACGCCAATGACTGTGACACCCGATAAGTAAGGGAAAAGGACACAGCCTAGTGTAATATGTAACTACACTTTTAATAACAATAAAAAACAAACCACCCACACTTACAATGTGTATGTGGTGACTGATCGACTCACGAATGCCGTCCGCAGCCTGTATCCTACCCGAAGTACCCGGAAACCAAATGTACAGCGTGCACGAGAACAGTTGGTTTCCGGGTACTTCGGGTAGGATACAGGCTGCGGACGGCATTCGTGAGTCGATCAGTCACCACATACACATTGTAAGTGTGGGTGGTTTGTTTTTTATTGTTATTAAAAGTGCAGTTACATATATTACACTAGGCTGTGTCCTTTTCCCTTCCTTATCGGGTGTCAGTCATTGGCGTGCTCAGTGAGCCCCGAGTACCATCTGAAGGGGAACCATCCGGTCAGACCACGTGGGGTCCGTGAATGATCGAGGCGAAGACGTGGCACAAGCACAGATTCTATCCCCTGCCTGAGCAAGATAAATTTTTGATAACCCACGGAGACACCCTACAAGGATACTAATTTGTCAAAGACATTTCTTGGAGAATCCAACATCTGAATCCGGAGTCCGTCTATTATCTATGGACTGACATTTGGACTACAGTACATTGGACAGTATATCAATTTTATAGCGCTGGGGAACGCATATTTTGTGTTTGTTCTAGTAGTATATTTATGAATAGCTCCCCTTCATATGGGAAAACAACACACACATACCAACCAAGACTGTAATAACTGCACATTCTAGCTATTAATATGTAGTTTGCAAAATCAGACATGTTCAGACTGTTGTTTAGAACAAGATTTTACTAATTTAGATACCCTGTTAGGTTCATTTAGAGTTAGAAATTACAATATACATTACAGATTACATCAATTTATGGATACATAGTTTATGCACTTCCAAAAATGTTTCTGCAGCAATTAACAAATAGTTGACATACAGAATGTATTTGCTGTCACCCACTGTGATAGTAGATCAGAACTGTGTAAATTGCACATTGTGGCAAAACCCAGTAGCATCACTAATGTAAAATAGTGATGCCACTGTATTATGCTACAACTTGTCTTCAGTGCTTCAGTCAGTAACAACAGCAGATGAAATTGACCATAATAGTACAGTAATCTGTTTGCAGTCTTCTCTAGAAAAAAAACAAGTTGGTTTAAGATTTTCCACAGTGTTTGTAAATGAACAGTTCATGTTACAGACACTGCTACTGAGGGTGTCCCACACATACAACAAGGTACTTATAATTATGATATACTAGGGTTTAGGAGAGGCTATACCAAATATGAAAGTTTGGCACACAATTAAACCTAGTTCGTGCATTACGAAAACTTAGCATCTTCGTAAGCAAGATGGTCCTTTTTTACTACATTGCGTTTAAATGATGGTTCTTGTGAAATGTTCTGTATGGGAAGCATTGAATACAACACCAACATTTCACGGGAGTAATCAAATCAAGACCTGCTGTATCATGTCTGAATCTGCTGATATTGCCAATTCGGACATGGTACAGCAGATCACGCACGCTTTGATGACTCCGGGGTAATGTCTTGTTTGGTTTGTTTTTTCTTTTATTTGCCGAAAACATTTAAGGGATCGTCAAAAGCGCTGAACACCTTGCCGTCTAATTTTGCTTCTGTTGCCTGACTTGATTTGACCTTTGGTTTGGGTGGTTTTTTTTGATTGCCAGACGAAAATATGTCATCTAAAAGAGAAAGAAAATGAATTTTATGTAACAAATAAGATGCGACTCAGAATTGAAAAAGAAAATATACCACTTCGGAGGCTCCTGATCTTGTTAAACACTACTCATGTTGCACAACGAAATAAAACACTTCACTTAGACATAAGCAACGACATATGGTTTAAAAAATAAAATAGAGTAAACAGATAATTGCAAAAGCAAGAAAAGAGCTCCAGGGCTCAAATTGTATGTAAAATGGTAAAGTAATTAAAAAATAACCTTTATTAGGAATCATAACATAAGAAAACAGAAAACACAAAAATTGATCAAATTCAAATGAATCTCAAGAGAACCCAGCTAAGATTAAGGTGATAACTGCTCTTGTAGGTGGGATAAATACCTACAGAAGGTGTCAGAGGATAGATGGATTCAATAGGGATAATTATACTGATCTTGGGTTTACCACGAACACTCGTTACTTAGGGGGAAGACCCCCCTTAAGAAAATAAACTCAGCTTATACTCTTATAGTGGGAGTCATTTATTTAGGGAGGCAATACGACCATAGGAACAATCTATATAGTCTGGTCATGGAAACATGTGTTAATAGTATTTGGAAAAGACCTGTCTATTGTGCCTTGTGACACGAAGAACAGTAATTCCTAATTATCAGCATTGAGCGGTGTAGGGATATTGAAGATCAGCGCTTTGTGGTGTTTAAGCACAATGGCATGTGTTTATTATATCTGGACGTTTAAATATTTATATCATTTATTATTTGTGTTTATTATAGCTGATATTGTGTTTAAAAACAAGGCGTATTAGCAGTGGCGTAGCTAGACATGTGCGGGTCGCCCCCGAGCAAATTTTTTGTTCAGGGCCCTGTGAGTGAACGTATTTTGTCGATTTCTCACCCACCAGCTTGTTGGTGTCCAGCGAGCCCCCCTCTTCTTTTATACTTGCTCACCCTCCTCTATTCACCCCTCTTTCCTCATGTATTTCTCTCCCCCCCTTGCACCCTCTCCCTCCCTACCCCGTGTCCTCTCACACTCTTCTTCTCCCCTCAGCTATCACTGAGTAACCCCCCCCTACCACACTAAATCCAGCTCTCAATCTACCCCTCCACCCCCTTTCCCGCCCCGCCCCCCACATATACAATTCCCACCTACAATACAGTACCCCCCGCCCCCCACACACAAAACGCAAATTAGAATAACCACCTACATCTACATGCACACTACAATAACCCCCCCTCACACAAGTGGTTGAAAAACCCTGACAGACACTGAATCACAAATAGCACACTGACAGAGCAAACTGGAACGGACACATTTACACACAAACACATAGCATACTGAGGCTGCGTTTATAGTGCCGGCGACAGCAACGTCGCGTCAAAACAAATGCATTGCTGCTGTCGTGTGTGCTTATAGTAAGCGCGACGCGACAGCTTTGTCGCGATCGCTGGAAGTATTCTCAATTTGATTTTTCCAGCGACCGCAGCCTGACGTCACTGTTACTATAAGTGTAGCCTGACACTGGAGCACACGGAGACTGAAACACACACACACACACACACACACACACACACACACACACACACACTGACAGACTGAAACAAACACACACACACACTGACAGACTGAAACAAACAAACACACACACACACACACACACACTGACAGACTGAAACACACACACACACCAAATCGAGATGCTAGAACAAATCTGCGTACCTCAATGAAGGCAGCCATAGCGCGCTGCGAGAACAAATATGTACACCTCAATGAGGGCGGCCACAGTCTGCACGTGCGTGATGCAGAGTGACGGCACGACAGATTTTTCAAACTACAAATCTTTTAGTTTTTTTTCGCGCTGCGGCCGCATCATGTGAGCGGTCCAGCCAATGAGGGCAAACTAGCCTGGTGACATGTCCGCCACGCCTCCCCAGTTGCTCCATCGCAGTGCACCCATCGCTAGGGTGACAGGCACGCGACGCCATGCGTTCCGTTGCAGCTGCGACTTCTATAATCGCGCCTTACAAGCCTAACCGGAGTATCAAATTAATAATATACAATGTATCAGTTTGAACTCAGTATATCCACGGATATGGACACGCTGGAAATACAGTTGCGACCTTCCCCTAACTCTGTGCTGACGTCACACTGTAGCGACACGCACCGACGTACGTTTCTCGCTTTCTGAATAAAATAAAAATAGTCTTTATAAATAGGTCTGGGGTCCAGAGGGTTGAATCTAACATTTTTGTTTGATTATATCAGTTTGTCACTAATAATATTCTAATCAGAGCTGTACATACCCATGTCATCATCAAATATCGACTTGGGTTGTTCCACTTTCTTCTTTGTTTTCTTCTCTTTTGTTTTGACTGTAAGATCAGCAAATATATCCAAGTTATCATCAAATAGGTTAGGTTCTTGGGACTGTTTTTTTTCTTTTGCCTTCTTTACTGGTTTAAGTGCTTCAGTTGCAAAGATATCATCCTTAACAATACATAAGAAAAGGAAAGAGAATATTTATGTTTTAAAGCATATCCCACAATGTAGCAGAGTAAATTAACTATCCTCAGTAAAGCTGAACTACTGCCATCATATAACCTTGGCCTAAAGCGTGTGGGCTCAAGGTTGTCTAGTCTCTGATGCAAATAATCATATATCTGCACTTGTTAAATTTAAAGCAACTATTTGACCTTGAAAAAAAAAACACACACACACACACACACACACACACACACACACACACACACACACACACACACACACACACACACACACACACACACACACACACACACACACACACACACACACACACACACACACACACACACACACACACACACAGTGCCCATCTGCCAGCAAAAGGTTTAAGAACACCTTTACGTTTAGCCTGAGGGCGAGATCCCTGCAAAAATGCTGGTTTGATTAGGGCTTTATTTATACAATATAACTTTCAACTGTTTTCTAAATAAAAAAAATAAAAAAAGGCCATAGCATGAGATTTACATACAAGACATAAGGTGCTCCAGGAAAAGCCTTGAAATATGCTTGAGTGTTCAGAGCTAACCAATATTAACAACAGGAAAAAAATATCAGCACAAGTCAGGAAAAAAAAGAAATTCAACTTTTTTCTATTTCAAGCCCAGAGTTAGGCTACGATCAAACCAGCTGGGCTTGCGTGCAATCGGGTGACGTCATCCTTGCGAAACCACTGAAAGGTATGTGAAAAGGAGGCAAGCAGGAGACAGGGAGGCGTGGCCGTGAGTGGTTCGTCCTCATTGGCTGAACCGCTCATGCAATGTGGTTATCGCCTGCTCATATGAATGAAGCTAACCTACCACGTATGCCGCCCTGTAGTTACAGGCGCGCGCTCGTCGCACGTGGTAGGTTAGCTTTCATTGGATTACTGAAATGTTTTTTTGAGCTGCGGGGTGCAGTGCGACACCGCCGGCTGCTTTGGGTATAATCACGGCCTAAGAAACATGTTGGGCTATTTCACCTGTTTTTATCTCCCAGCATATTTTATGTTGAGCGATTATGCAACTGGGGGGGAGTGCAATAAAGATGTTTAGTTTAGTGGTAGTTTTTTGTATTCCTGACTTGGTGCCGAGTTTTTCTGGTGCGCTCTGCATGAATATATATGGAAGATTAAAATCAGAAAAGTTGTTGAAGCAATGTGGAGAAGAGAGGCTCGTAAATCGCAGTACCTGGAAGATCATTGGGGAGGCAGTCACCCAGTAGTAGTGGATTGACAAGGGTTGATGGCGATAATGATGATTATATATAAATAATCATTGCACATTGTAGCCACATGAAAAGGGCACTTATTCAGATTACTTGGTTGCTACGGATGCATATTAAAAATAAAAGAAATCTGGAGGCTCTTGTACAGAAGAGTACAGTTTTATAAACTATATAGGTCCAGAAGAAAATCAGACTGCTACACAATATCAACCCTTAATACCTTAGCTGCCAGCAACACATGGCTCTGCAATCAAGGGGTTACACATCTAGATAAGGAAAACAAAAAACAGCATTATTTAATTTCATACCTCAAAGATATTGCTGGTTATGGACTGGTTTGCGTCTTTTTGTGGAATTGACAGAACATCCATTTTTTTCGGCGTTTTTTGACTTCCAAAAAGATTGTCTTCGACTTCGTTGTCAGGCACAACAGTGGGTTTAAGTGCTTTTGTGGACTTCTGTTTTAATGTCTGGAAAAGGTCATCATCGCTGCCTTCCTCATCCAATACTAGAACAGAAGACTTCTTCTCCCACGCTTGCCCGGGCCTGCTGGTAAAGTTATCAGGGGAAGCTTTTTTGCTTCTGGATACTGCTGGTTTAGACAATGAATTTTTTCCAAAGAGGTCCTCAGAACCAAATAAGTCATTCACATTGGGCGTTAAAGGCTTCGTTAACACTTTTGTATTCGTTGGATACTGTACATCACTCTCTGACAAAGATAGCTTCATTGTAGAAATATTTTCAGCCCTCTCTAACTTTCCCGGGTTTGATTGGGATGGGTCAGCTTCAGCAGACTTTGTATCTGTTTTATAGGACACTGCTGATGCAGGAATGAGATCTTCGGTCTCACCAGCGTCTTTGGGGGATAATTTTCTGCCTGCTCTCGAAGGCGGTCGTCTTTTTCCAGCCACTTTGGCTCGGGTCTAATTAACAATAACAAATTGCACAACACTGTTACAGAAGTCAAGATTACAAAAAATAAATAAAATAAAAAAGCGCTAAAATAGAGAAACCCAAGTATTTAAAGAATCTAGTGAGCTGAACAAGGACTGGTACAAGCGTAGCCATTTGGTTAGGACAGAGGAATAGAATTGGTAATTAACATTTGTCATGTGCAAGTACTTTTACATACTGTAAAAATAAATGTACTGTATTATATTGACATTATTATATTTACATATATCTATTAAAGAATGCATACTAAACACCAAAAATATTCTTAAAATCTTGTCAAATTTGAACATATTGGACAAAATAAAAATATGTTTCCACCTCTCCAAAAAATATATATGTCAAAGGTTAGTTCTGGTTTACTTTAGTACACACTACATGTGAAGATCAGGCCGGCTCCGCCCCCATCAAACTCCAGTCGCGTGACTGGCTTCGGCTGCTCTGCCTGTGGAGCAATCTTGCACCTGATTCGCCAGTCCTGCTACTTAGGCTCAGGCTCTTCCTCCAGGAAGTTGGCTGAGCATAAACCTTGTGACGTGTGCTAGTCGCATTCGCTGTTACCTCACCTTGCCCTGCCTTGCCTAGTTCCCATTTACTATCCTGCTCTCTCCAATCATCGACCTTGGCTTGCCTTCAACGATCCTACATTCTCCTACCCTGACCTGGCTATCCACGACTACGAACCTGCATACCGAATGCAACCTCGCGTCTCTAGGTCGGTATTTTCTAACCCCCACCTCGGTCTCGTGGTTCTGCCCAGTTTGTGGCGGGCATCTGTTACAGTACACAAAACATCTTACATGTGTCTTACTTTACCTTATTAACATTGTTAAGGGTATCAACCTCTGCTGGGTTCGCAAAGCTCACTCCCTCTTCTGCACTTTTGCTTGTAGTGGGTGACCTTGCAATACTGCTCAGATCCTCACATGGTGGAGCTAAAACACTTAACCCTGGGACAGCAGGCCTTGCTCCTGGCAGTTTGGGAACTGCACCGGGTAACATTGTAGCAGGGTTAATAAGCAAGTTTGCCTGCAAAGAAAACATGCAACTTTAATAAGTCAGAGCCTTCAAGTATAAATACATTATTTTATTGTAAACATGAACACTTTGCATGCTGGAGAAATAAGCAGTTAATTGGTCTGCAAAGTTTTGCAGTTCCACCCAGCAGCAAAGAGTGCAACAAAAATAAGATACTTGCTATATAGCGAGAGCGTGCACCACCCAGGGTCTGTTCAACGCAGCCCAATCAAAAGCACAGAGGAGGGGAGAAAAAACGAAGCGTAGATTTTATTTCTCAGGTTACAATGTCAATCTAATTTTGTAAATCTGTCAGCAATTGGAGGAAAATAAAAGAATAACAAGGAAAGAAAGCTAAAGCGAAATTGTGAACATAATAGTTACTTGTAGTTTTCCAATACGAGAGGAAGAACCTTTTGTTTTAATTGAAGCAGGACCTGTGGGTGTCTATAAAAAAATTAAAGTGGGTTAAAATAAAAAAAACAATGAAAATAATAATGCGTATAAAACTATAAAATAAAATCATTATGAGTTGTAAAACTGGAGTACAAGCCAAGCAGTTGTTTAGGGCTGAACGCATTATCCGACGTCGGAATGGATTATTAGACACTCACTGCTGCGTATTAACAGTGGATCTGCAATCCGACGGTGGTTTGGGGGACGGATTCCGGCGGATAATCGAGGACCGCCTGTACACTAAATTTAGTTTATGATGAACTATAAGTCCACTAAAGTATCACTACCTTCAACAAATTTGCATTTCTCCAGAACACCTACCAGAACTTTTAACTGACTTGTAAGAGCCAACTTACAATACAGGACACACCAATATTAATTGTGGATGAGTGCAATGAAGCGTTATATAGTTAATTAATTTGCACACTACACCAGCAGAGACACCTGTTCATTAACCAGTTTTACTATTCGTATACTGTACCAACCTCAGCATCTCGTGGCTTCACAACCTTCACGATGTCTGGTTTAGCCTCAGAAACCTTGCTAATTTCTTTAGAAGTATCAGAACCTTCTCTTCTAATCACCGTTTTCTTTTCTTCCACTTTCTAAAGTAAAAAATAAATACATTTACTACTATGTAGTGGTGATAATATTTATACATCGGATAAAATGGACCTGGGGTGTAATGTATTAAATATTTCTTGGTGCAAAACTAATGATATTATGTTTTTTCTTCTGCAGAGCTGTACCGTACATATAATTTTTCAGGCACAATGAATCCCTGCCCCGTAGAGCTTGCATTCCTTAAAGTTACAAGGAGAGTGGATAATGGGCAAAAAAATAGACGTATACGATTTTTCAAAGAAAAGCTCATCACATTTTACTTCTTTGTTAATACAACTTGCACTTTTTTTGTTGTGGTCTTGTAACATGCATCATTTCACACAGCTGCTTAAATATACTTGTAAGTGATCCAGTGTTTCCAGGCATACAATAACCAAGCGAAATTACGCTCCTGAAGACTAGATGTCGCAAAAAGGCCAAAACAAAACCCCCTATGTTGTGAAATGGGCTGTGCTATATATATTGCAGAGCAAATGTCTGTACAGTAAGGATGTCATCATCATTACTGAAACAGATAAGTATCAGTACCAACTTAAACAGCATGTGTACTCAGGGGGATAAACCAGGCAAAAATATTCAGCTAAAACAGAACTAAAATAATAATACTTACACAGATAAGATATATAGATAAAACTATTGGAACAGTTACACCATTAAAAAAGGTCTGTATTTCTTGAAATTTATATTTTGCCTACTACGGTGCAGCTCCCTAACCCGTCCAGGGATAGCAGTGAGTTATACACCAGGAATCAAATGGTGAGCAGCTGAATTTCCACTACTTTTATTTTATAACAGAGTATAAGCAGCTGATAAACTACTATAAAAGTCCAATGATAAAGCAAAAATGTGTCAGAACTTCCCACGTTTGTTGGTATTGTTCTTGGCATGTAATTCCTTTAACCATTAAAGGAGCAATCTCCCCTTCCCCCAAACACCTTTTTTTATTTTTTACATGGGTCGTAAGAGGGTATTCAGAGTTGAATGGCCATATTTTCAGCTCTGGAGATACATACCTGTGTTGATCGTGGCAGTATCATCCCCTCTAGGGAAATCAAAGCCTACTGCATTACGCGGCCCAATAGGAAGCTGCAACAAATTTCTTTTGGCCTATGTATTGGGATTTAAATACGCTCTCACACTATGCATAAGCTGGATGCTAGTTAGTAAACGAATTACTTGAGGAATTATTCAATCTTTGTGAAACTACCTTTGGTAACAAAGGGAGCACATGCTCAAGCAATTTGAATACAAAAAAGAATTTGCAGAGGCAAGACAGACATGAATGGTAGAGATAACCAGCCAAACTAACCTTATTTCATTTAATCTTATTTCACCCATTGTACCTATGGTACACGGATACTCTTCCATCCCTCAATTATTATCACTCTCTCGTCATCTCCCATTTTCCGTTTCTGTCTCCGTTTTTAGGAGTTCTCAAATGTCCTTATCTCACTTTCTGATACAACACACGTGTGATAGTTATTAGTCAATAGTTAGTCAGTAGTTAGCAGTTATTCAACTTGGATAGATTTATTAGCCCATTGTCATTTTTGTTCCATTTTTGGCAACTTGCTTTTCAGGCTAGTATACATACACAAAAACAAGTGCACGCCGAAGACATAGCTTGAGTACTAAACTTGTTCATGTACAAATATTTAAGACAATGGCTTTCCCAGCTCAGGTGGTCAGGTTGTAAAGTAACATGAACAAAATGATAGTTAGGTTGATGCACTGCCACTGTATGTTGACACAGAACATTTTGCAATGCATTTCCATGCTAAGAAGTATGCGATGTACTAAAAGAAATGAAAGAGGAATAATTGAATCAGTTTCTAAAGAAAACAATTACATAGGGAAGTGGTTTTTCATCTTGTGCAATAAGGGAAGTACAAATATACAAAACTGACAAAGTTCGATCAAACTGGAAAACAGTTGAAAATATTCTATCAAAACTACTACCCATAAAAGTTTGTTTGAAATCCCCAAATTTGAAACGAAATGAGAAAAGTACATTGAAATATGGGTTTTGGGGGAGGAAGGGAGGGGAGAGACTCTGGGCACAAAACTGAGCACACCTGAAAAATGCCAATTTCAAAAATTTCAATCTCTCTCAAATTTGAATTGAAAATTTAGTTTTAGACTGACATTTGTAATATTGCCCTGGATGAAGCGTATGAAAGCGCCATTATTTTGTTTGAAACAGATACGAAAAAGTATTAAGGCCCATTTTCTTATTGACAAGTCTTGATTGATATTTAGAGGCGAAACATCCATACAGAAGCCTATTGAATCAGTAAACTCAAGTTGAAGAAACTAACAAGGGATTCTCTAAATGTTAAAAAAAAGTGTTAGGCCCCCTCTAGCAAGTCCTTACATCCTCCTACCCCATTAACACCAAGAGCAAATTCTGTATATTGTCCTGTAATCTCTGAGGTGTTTTAAAGAGCAGCAAAGACAAAAATAAACTGCTTTAACATGGCAAGTTCTCTTTTCTCTAAGAAGAAATAACTGAAAGTTTGGAAGTATATACAGATATCCATCATTATACAAAGCAACACATGCATGTATTAATTGGGAAACAAACAAAATATATCCACTAAACAAATACGATTACCTGTCTGAACTGGCTTTGGAATTAGTAAGCATGCTTATTGGAATAACTATATAAAATAAGAGTAATAATAGATGTACCGGAGGCTTTTTGGGTTTCGTTGTACTAAAGAGGTCATCTTCCTCTTCGTCACTAAATAATCCCATTCCACTTGACAGTTTTGCGGGGTTGGATTTTTCAGACTAAAATGTACAAAAAAGGAAGATTTAATTTACATATAGTCTGTTAGGTTGTAGTCAAACAGACAGATACATTGGGTGCCTGAGCTCCCCTATATCATGTGTAGACTATGCACAGAAGGGCTTGTCCACAGCAAGTATTCATTTCCTTACCAACTTAAGACAATCAACTTAAAAAACAACAAAAAAAAAAACAACAAATCTCAGCATACTTAAAAGGACCAGTAAAAGGTGGAGCATGCAGGAAGCTGGCCTCCATTGTCCTATTCGTAATGGTTTACAAGCAAATAATAGTACCCGCAGAGTCTGGAGAAGCTAACCAACTACATGAAAGATTGCCCTGGCTTCAAATAGTTTGAAAGCCGTGACTGCATTACAGTGTAAGTTCAAGCAGCTATCAAAGTACATAGAAAGTATACAGACATACCAATATGGTTGGGGGGAAAGATATGTAGAACACTACACACATTTGATAAATAGATTTGGACTCCCATACAAAAAGCATGCAACCAACCTCATTATCTTCAATGTTTCACCCCCACTAAGCTGTGTGAGTTGTCAACAGGCCCGAGTGGGGGACAATGAAGACTTGCAGGTGGTACAAGAGATACCACAAAATACGCCTATTTCTTCTCTATTGAAATCGGGTTTGCGTGTGCAAGTTCTATTTCTCCGATTGGCTAGCCTTGTAGGACTAAAGCAAAATGTATATCTATTGTGCCTTCAACCAGATTTTCAAAGTACATTACATTTGTCTGTGGGCAACGATTAATGGCAGGTATCTGCCACAATCTTAGTCTCCTTAAATTGTTCTTAGGCGTCCATTTTCCTGATCCTTGCTTTGATAAAATGTTTGAGTTGTCTATTACGTCTGCATGCAAGATATGTCCATTGGTTATGCTGGTTAAAGACCACACTGCATGATTCCAACCCAGATTTTCCAGAAGTGGTAAAGAACACAGAAAACTTCATACCAACCTGTTTTTTAGTACTTGCAAAAAGGTCAACATCCGGATCATTGTCTTTCTGTAATTCTCGACTAAAGAGAAGTTCTTCATCCTGAAATACTCCAGTGCTCTTCGTATGTGAACTCTTCTCGGAGGAGATCTAGATAATAATGCAGGTGCAGTGAAATTACTTTTTTCTTTTTACATCATTAACACCACCATCATATATAAAACAAGTACCATGCACAATGACCAAGATTGAGGCAGTCGCACATAACTGGACAGATAAAGAATTGCACATGTTGCATGTACATCAAAATGTGCATGAAGTCAAATAAATATGACTAGATCCCAGAGAGATTGTGGGGTTCAGAAAGGGATGTCACCGCCCACAAGCAAATGGGCCCCCCTTTTGATCTTGAGGGGTGTTCGTTTCCCCCCCCCCCCTCTCATAGCCCCACCAGATACTAGGGGGCACCCAACATGAGCCCCACCTTCATTCATTCAATAAAACAACCCAACTCATTCAAGAAGCAAATAAGTTACATTTTTAATATTGGGGTGGGGGGAGGTGGGGTAGAGAGAGATGGGATCTTTTTAAGGAAGGCAATTACATTAATAAGTTGTTTTAATAGTTGTAGAATATCCCATTCATCATTTCAATTATTTACCTTCCTGGATTCCTTTTGTGTATTAATAATAGCGAGCTGATCTTCAACATTACCATCCTCTTCATCCTCAAAAAGACTCAGTACATTTTTGGTCTTGATCTTGGTGTACTGATCAGGTGGTGGAGAGGCTGCAAATAGATCGTCATTTTCAAGATCTCCTAGCTCCGGGGAAGCAAATTGTTTTACCTGGGTAATAAAAAAGGGATCTGTTAGGCATAGATCACCCATCATCTGTAGCTTGGGGTGCCAGTTCCTGAAGACCCATCAAAAGATTATAAAATATACAGGTGATCACTTGGTAAACGTCAAACACATTTAAGGTGAAATTATATACATTGTTCAGGAAAAAAATGGGAACCCTTTTATTTTTCATCAAATGTTCCAGAAAAATCCCATTTCATGAAAATTTGAGCAATTATATGACTGTCACAGTAGATTACATTAAGGAATGATTTGATAATCAAATAGTCTTTGGAATTGGTGACAGCAGGATGACCTCATCAAGCACATAGTTACAAAATGGTGTTTAGTGAAGAAGATAAGCACTTTATAACGTGTTTGAGATAGCATAAATTATGATTTAAAATGATACACAAAATGCTTTTTATGGTCGCTAGGACGGAAAAAACGAATTCGTAAAATAATGTATCGTTTAGGAGTGGCAGCAGCTGGATCAACACGTTATCGATTATGCAATCAGACAGTGGCGTTCTTGTCTTCGGCGTGTGTTTCAGCAGGTGGAGGACATTTTGAACACACTTTGAACCATACTTTAAACAAAAGTTTTATAGTAATCTTAGTGTTTCTGATTAGATAAAAACAGTTTAAGACCTTTATGAGCTAAGAAGGAAAAACTCCCATTTCTTATTTAATGAACATGAACCTATCGCAGTGTAACTGGTACTTGCTGACATAATACAGTGACAATGTAGTTAACATCAGTTGACTGTCTACATAGTGCATCTTGTACATATTGTTAATCTACATAACAGACCTACAAGAGCGAGAAATATATAAGATATGAAAGGGGTCCCTTTTCCCCCTGAACACAGTGTATATGCATTTGTGGAGTAGCCATACAAAGCTTCATATAAAAACATCAGACCGGCTGTATGGTATTACTGTACTAATAGTAATATATAGGTCTATAGTATGTATTAATCTATTGCTCAATGTATCAACACAAAAAGTGTGTGTTTATGCATTGAACCATTTTGGACTCACTCTTGTAACATAATATAAGAAATGGTGTTTTACATCCGGTGCTAGAAGTCGTATTTTTGGCACAGGATAACAGAAGCTAAAGAAGGATGCACGTAAATGCAGAATTTCAAACATGCCATTAGAAAATGTCCACCATGTTATTCCTCCATGACCCCTTTTATGGACAATTGCATTGCCACAAGCAGGTACACACGGCACATTTTGGAACAATGCGCTACTTTTGCTCAAAAATTGCCTTTGTCTAATTTATGTACAAAGTATGTCAGCAACATTTATAAATATAATACATGTGTTCTCAATGCCACACCTGACTAAAAAGAGAATTGTATTCATGCCCAGTCAGAAGATCTTTGGTCCCAGCTATGCTGTACTGGGAATATATACCAAAATCAGAAGTCTCCCGTCATTATAACATTCCACCCATTGTTATGGTTCGCGACAGCCCTCAGCTACAAATAAGGATTATTTGAGAGAGCCAGATTTGTTACTTAGAGAGATCTTTAACGTTACCTTCACATTTTTCTGTAGTGATGACGGCTCCTTGTTCTCAGATACACTTATTGGTGCTACAGATTCATCTTTTTTCACCTCGGCTTTCTTTTCCGAGTCCTCAAACAAGGATTCCTTCTCAGCTCCATTATTACCTGGAGTTGCTGGTGTCAAAGTTTTAGCTTGTTGCTTGAAAGAAAAACAAACAAGCACACAAAACACCTTATTGCAGGTACAGACGCCATAACATGCAGCACTGTACATTCAGATTACACATTCTATACACAATCATATGTTTAGAGCTATCTCAGGCACATATTCACTATGCTGGGAAGCAGCATTCCAGAGCTGGAGAAGTTAATTTACATTCAAATGAGTACGGCTAAAATCTTCTCCAGCAAAGAGAAGAAGCTCCCCCAATATGAATAGTAAAAAAAAAGGATAGATATCTATAAAAGAACTTTAAATAACTTACAATATGGTATTTTATTAATAACATCCTGAACTGGACAAACCAGATCTTCTTGACTGAACAGAAACGTCAACTAAATGTCTACACATCTGTGTATACCACTTATTTTTTTTAAGCCTGTAAAAGATCTTGTACAATATCAACGCATAACTTTTTTGTCAAGTCCAATACAAAGTATGACAAGCTGCAGGTTCTTGTTAGGAAGAATACATTTACTACCACTACACTTTGGAACACATACTGAAGCTTGAACTGCTGGAGTCGCTGGGGTGACTGAAGCAAATAAAGACCCTTCACTGTTCTGGTCGTCCTCAAACAGCAGAGAAACCCGATGATGCTTCTTGTGGCTGAGAAGAGAGACCGTTATTTACACTTTACTTTTAATCGCTGCAATGGAAACATGATTCAAATCAAAAGCCTTTATTTGGCCATGGAAAATGTTCCAGAGTTGAAAGTAGGTATCTTTTCAAACCCCATAAACAATTATAATTTGCGTAGGCCGACAGTAATGGAACAGGGTGTTTATTTATTTATAAAATATTTTACCAGGAAGTAATACATTGAGAGTTACCTCTCGTTTTCAAGTATGTCCTGGGCACAGAGTAAAACAAATAGTACATGGTTACAAGTACAGTTACATAAATGAACAGGGTATACATTATATACAAGACATTGTGTGCACAGTTAAAGAAAATATATATTATGAGCGTATGAAACAGTTACAGACCAGGTTAAAATGTGAACAGCCTTAGATTTGAAAGAACTTAAACTGGTGGTGGATGTGAGAGTCTCTGGTAGGTTGTTCCAGTTTTGGGGTGCACGGAGGAAAAGGAGGAACGTCCGGATACTTTGTTGAGCTTTGGGACCATGAATAGTCTTTTGGAGTCTGATCTCAGGTGATAAGTGCTGCAGGTGGTAGGGGTGAGGAGCTTGTTCAGGTAGCTGGGTAGCTTGCCCATGAAGAATTTAAAGGCAAAACAGGAAAGGTGAACTTTGCGCCTAGACGCTAGTGTTGACCAATCTAGTTCTTTGAGCATTTCGCAGTGATGTGTGTTGTAGTTGCATTGGAGAACAAAATGACAAATTGAATTGTAGAGGGTGTCAAGTTTGCTAAGCTGGGTTTGAGGAGCCGAGCCATATACTATGTCTCCATAGTCAATAATTGGCATTAGCATCTGCTGTGCGATACGCTTTCTGACCAGGAGACTTAGGGAGGATTTGTTCCTATAAAGTACCCCTAGTTTGGCATAGGTCTTGGTTGTCAGGGTATCAATGTGCATCCCGAATGTTAAGTGGGAGTCAAACCATAAGCCCAGGTATTTAAAACTAGTGACAGGTGTTAGGGTGGTGTTAGCGTTGGTTCTAATCAGGAGCTCAGTCACTGGAAGCTTTACAAATTTAGTCTTGGTCCCAAATACCATTGTTACAGTCTTGTCAGTGTTTAAAAACAGTTTGTTTTGGGAAATCCAGTTTTCGAGTCTCAAAAAGTCAGACTGAAGTATGTGTTGAAGGTCAGAGAGGCTATGACTGTGTGCATATAGGATTGTGTCATCTGCATACATGTGTATTGAGGCTTCCATACAAGCTGTGGGAAGATCATTAATCAACACTGAGAAGAGTAGGGGCCCCAGAACAGAGCCTTGCGGGACACCACAGGTGATATCCAGGGGGTTGGAGTTAGAGCCTGAGATGGACACATGTTGGGATCTTCCTGATAGGTAGGACTGAAACCAGTTTAAAGCATGTTTCCCTATTCCAGAGCTCTGGAGTTTGTTAAGCAGGATAGCATGATCGACTGTGTCAAAAGCCTTTGCAAAATCTAGGAATACTGCACCAGTGAGTTGTCCCCGTTCCATTCCACACTGGGTTTCATTGCAAACTTTTAGCAGGGTAGTTACGGTGGAGTGTTTGGGGCGAAATCCAGATTGGAATTGGCTAGGGAAATTTGTCTTGGTGTAGAAATCGCTTAATTGAGAGTGGACACATTTTCCCATGACTTTGGATAGAATTGGAAGAAGTGAGATTGGCCTGTAGTTTGAGACAGTGTTTTTGTCCCCACTTTTGAAGATTGGGACAACTCTGGCAGTTTTCCAGGTCTTAGGGATAAATAAAATCACACGCAAAATCCATAACTCGTTATTCATTTCAAATCTTTCAAAACGGTTCTCTGATGATAGAGCATTGGGACAGGGAGTCAATGTAGTGACTGACATTTAGGAGAAATGAGTAAGTGAACCATAACAGGTCAATTTTCTACAACCGACTAAACAAATACTAATCTTATCCTAAATAATTGTTTTCGTTCAGAAAAGTCCTTGTAGACCAGCCACTGTTTGAAACCAGTTTTACCTCTCTTTTGTAATTGCAAATAAATCCTCCTCCTCCACTTCATCAAAGAGGCTGGTCATCTTCTCAGCCTTCACTTCCTTTTCTGGAGGTCCAAGTGCTGCATCTTTCTTGGTCTGACTTTGTTCAACTGGTTTTGTCTTATTCGAGAGACTGGTGGGAACCTGAGGTATAAACACAAAATGTTAAAGGAAGGCGGGCACGGACGCACGGGCACACACACACACACGTTAAGAATAATTATCTAGACCAGGGACGCGCAAACATCTGGTGCTGCGCCCCCCTGCCTGCTCTCCCCCAGTGCTCGCGGGCCCCACCCCCCTTACCTGTGTGCCCACGTCACATAACGCCGCGGGGGTCATGTGATGCCGCGTTGCCATGGCCAATGCCTTGGGGAAGAGTGCGGGGCCTATGTAACCGCTGCGCCTCCACCCCCAAAATGTAAGAAAGCTGGGAGAGATTGTGGAGGAGGTTTTGTGCTCCAAGGGGGAGTTATGCCTTTTATTTTACACTGCGTTCCTTAAAGAGTCGGGTGCCATTTTTTGGCGAGACAGACATTTCTAATCTATGAGATTTTAGACATTTATACAGTACCTCACCACTGCTGAACAATAGGTTTGACTTTTGTATCTTGGACTCGGCTGGTAATGTAGTTTGCTGGGTTGGCTTAACAGGGACAGCTGGTTTTTTTTCTAGCGCAGAACCAAACAAATCCTTAAAGATAAAAAAAATTAATAGTTTAAGTATGCTTGTGATGGGGTAAATGTATTGATGATCACTGTATCCTCCCCACAGTAAAATCGCATGATTAACTTTGCAGGCTCAAGACAGAAAATCTGCAGTATTAAAGGGGTTAAAAAGGCCTCAGAATTGCACTTGCGCCCTTACACAGCTGTGTCAAACAGCTTTTCGCAAGCTACACTTGTTCCCAGGCAGAGAGACCTGTTTAGAGGAGGGATGCCTGCAGGGCAGTGCCAGAGGGTCTCAAGCTGTAGAAACATTTATGGAACATTATTACAGTTATTTGTAAAGTTCTTTATATTGCAGAGTGCACTACTTATTTTGTGAAATATTTCTTATATCAAGTATGCTACTGGCAGAGAGCAGCAATACAAAACATTTATATTTATGAGAGGATGTTACAACAAAGAACCAATGAGATTAACCTCGCACCAACCAAATTCTTAGGTATGCGTATAATGTTTACTATTCTGCGTGCTACCAGGGAAACTGAATACTAAACAAAGACATTGATGAGTCTTGCTAAGAAGATACGGTCCACACAAAGAAATCCCTATAGAGGTGCACAACAGACCAGAAGTGTAATGGTCTAATGATGCTACAAATTAAACTGTGTAAAACAAACTTTAAATCAATAAATATTCATATCTAAAATATTAAATAAAAGGCAATGTAAACCACTTGATCAAATAAACTCCAATAAGTAAATATACATTATGATTCATGTGTAATACGGAGCTTAAAGTGCTTGAACAATTTGCGGTGACCAAATCCAGGCACCAGCGACCACATAGAAACAGCGGGCTGCACTAAGGCTGAGATCACACTCAGATATACACGAGTGGCGTGCGAGGAATAACAAAGCATTGATAAATATTGTATACACTAACCCTGGAGGTTATATTACTGGCACCAATGAAATGTTAAACAGAAGACCAGTACTAATATGCGCGCCAGTTCTAACCCCCTCACTGTTTAAGGGCTGAATATCCTTGGGTAAAATAAACGTAACACAGAGCGTTCAGATTGTTTCACGGTAATCGTTGCGTGAATACGCGCAATTAAACACTAAAGGCTCAACAAACTAAGTGGGCAATGAACAAATGTAATTCAGTACCGAATGTCTCGTAGTAACACAAATCTATACATCAAACGTGATATATTCTGGATGTTCAACCTTATCACTGCGGATAATAGATATGATATAGGATAAACATCAGTTATAGAATCAACATCGTTGGGATACAAGGACTCATCAGACTATGGTCATTATTTGATATATCAGGCATCTAGACCTTTGTTACATCAGGTATCTACTGCAGACCTTCCAACAGGGATCAAAATGTTATTCAAACGCTAACACTACTCCATATGTAGAACAAGAGAACTAACGGTGAATTAAAATGAAGTGTTTACTGCAAGGCTTACATGATCTAAGTAGAAATAAACTTGCATGAGACACAGATCTATTTTAAGTACAAGCTCTTGTAGTGACTAGAGGAGTTAAGACTACACTATGAGCTATGAAGCGCTACACTGAAATATAGCTTCATTGTAAGGACAGGTCCATACTGCTGCAGACTGCGCGGAGGCGTCCGCACAAGGTATGATCACATTGCCTAAAGGCATTGATCACACCCATAGACCGCGCGGACACAAGCAGGAGGGGGCGCGTGTTGCACAAGAAATCAGTTGAAACTGATTTCTTGGCGCGACAGGCAGGTCATGTGAGCGGTTCACCGAATGAGGGCGAACCAGCTCCGTGACACCCCTAGGCACGGCCCCCATGGCATGTCCAACATGGACACTAAACGCACACGCTTCACGCGGGTGACGTCACAGCCTTCGCCCGCCTCCGCGCAGGCAAAGGCTGTATGGCCCAAGCCTTAGACAGTATGAAGTCTCTTTAACAAGACATAAGTAGGAATTGTATTCCTGCAGTTACCATTTAGATTTGTATCAGGCTATAGACCATCATTGGAGTACATCACAGTTAATCACCAAGACCCTATACAGGAGATATACTCCGTTTGCTCTATAGATCAATCACTCCCTAAAGCCATACTACTAGCTAGTGTATACTGTGTATGAAGTCTATAGTTAGTATGGGGAGTGTTATTGATTATAGTATATACCTTTATATTTAAGTTGCTGCACTTCACATCCAGTTGTTTTTAATTAATTTTTTTAATATAAAATTTTTTGGTATATGGTTGTATGTTATTACTTGTCTCTATGTGTATGTAAAATACATCTTGAGAATAGGCAGGATTCCTCCACGCATGAGGCTTCAATTTTCTAATCAGCAATTGATTAAGCAAATTCACCTGTGTCAACACACTATTAGCCAATAGCAGAGGGAGACCTGCCTATTTAAGATTTGTTTGTTGAGACTCCATTTACTCTTTGATAAAGTTCCTACTAGGAACGAAACGCGTCAGAGAAACAGGAGTCTCTGTGATGTCCAGCAACATGTCCAAATAAAGCTGATTTTATCTACACTTTGTGGCTGAGATCCTGATTTTGCAGTGCCCGCCTACAAACTTACCTTCTATACTGTGTATGAGGATGTTACAACAGCCCAAACTGAGACAGTACTGTATTTGGGGGGGGGGGGGGGGGGTGAAGTGTTATATTGGAGCTGATCCATCATGACCCCATCCCCTGGTTTTCGAGATGGATATGGTTCTGTCCACCAGGCAAAAGTTATTTCCCAGCTGACATAATATGCCCATTGTTCAGCCTCAATAGAAACCTGCAATGTCATCAAGAGTCTACGTTGCAACTTTATATTGGTCCACCACTGGGTTCAAGTATATAATAAAAAATAAAAAAAATGAAGGGATTGCTGTCAGCAAAGACCAATGCGGATATTCAAAATCAGTATGGGTCACATCTTCAGGTCCTTCATAATAGAAGGTAAACTGTCTAGAAGTTAGAAAGCATGTACGGTTGCTGCAATATTTCAACACAGACCATGTTACTTAAAGGGGCAGCCCTGCCCAAGGACAAAAGTGAACTAAGGATAGTGGCATGCTGGGTTAAATGGAGGCAATTAACCGTTCTTTATTAATAATTTCAAAACATGTGACATTTCCATGCAAACAAATGCTTTTGCAGTGCTTCACAACCCATGAGCTATTGTTTTGGGTGGTAAGACTGTTACCAACTGTTTGCTTTGCAAGTGAAGGGGAAAAAGCGAAGCGATTGTGATGCCATTATTAGTGTACAGGGAAAACGGCGGTGCATCTGCTGCTGCTGCTGAAGATTGTGGTTTCCAAACTGCAAACCACAAAATATCCTAGGTGCAAAAATTTATTTTAGGGCATAGTAACAGCCAAAAAGAACACTCTGACGCGTTTCCCGTTTGCAGTTTGTGGTTTCCAATCTTCAGCAGCAGCAGCAGACGCACCGCCGTTTTCCCTGTACTCTCTTCAATTGTTCCTTGGTAGGAGCACGTAGGACAGGACCAGGATATCCCCAAGGTCAGCAGTGAGTAATCCATTTACTTCATTTATGTGATCAGTCCTACACACGGTTACCTAGACCACCACATAAGACTTACCTATATGGCTAGTGGCATAATCTATGGGAGTGTGTTTAACATTGGACTATCTGGAATCCTGAGTCTTATGAACTGTCCTATGCTATGAAGATGTTTATATTTTTATATCATGATCAAACATTGCCTACTCCTGGTTAGCATCACAAGTGGGAATTAACCCTCCCCTTCCCTTCCATGCCATTATTAGTGAACAGATAAACACGAGTAGCGGATATGCTTGAATCTAGTGTTCAACAAGAAGCGATACATATTAATTTTTCAAAAGATACAAATATGCAAGACCTTAAGGGTAACTGAATCTGAGACAGCAAATAACACCAAGTTGTAAAAAAAAAAAAAAAAATATATATGAAAATGTGAAAATGCCCCATAAACTATGTAAAAAGAATACATTATACATGAAAACGTATTAAAAATCTTTACCAACACATCACAGACAATCTGCCAAGTAGTAAAGGAGTGCTATATTCCACCCTATGCATTAGTGTTATATATTTTCCCAGCCTGGAGAAATTTTATCACTTTGTATATAAAAAAAAAAAAGTGCCACTTACCTCTTCGTCATCAAAAAAAGAGAGCGCTTTGGCTGCCTTTGTTGCTGGTAATGTGGCTTTAGATTTGCTGGCACTCTGACTGGGAAAAAATAAATCTGTCTGGAACCAAACAAAACAAAACGTTTACGTTACTCGAGTTTACGTTATGACAGACTTGAACAAGCACGCAGTGTTATGCAAAAAGATCGATCCTCATACAGCGATCTGGTGTACAGGCATACCCTGGTTTAAGGACACTCACTTTAAGTACACTCGCGAGTAAGGACATATCGCCCAATAGGCAAACGGCAGCTCACACATGCGCCTGTCAGCACGTCCTGAACAGCAATACCGACTCCCTACCTGTACCGAAGCTGTGTGCAAGCGGGGAGACTATAGAGCCTGTTACACATGCGTTATTTACATCAGTTATGCACGTATATGACTATTGCAGTACAGTACATGCATCGATAAGGGGAACAAAGGTAGTGCTTCACATTAAGTACATTTTTGCTTTACATACATGCTCCGGTCCCATTGCGTACGTTAATGCGGGGTATGCCTGTACTACTAAATAATGATACATGTGGTGAACAAGTGACTTGGTAGTCTAGACCAGGTGTGGCCAGCAGGCCATGGTTTTAAGGATGTCCATGCTTCAGCACAGGTGGCTCAGTCATTGACTGTTGGTGGCCATCACTGGTCTAGTGTTGTGTCTGTATTTATATATGAACTGTATTCACTAGGTTACTTGTAGTCTTTATGGTACACACCCTAGATTCATGATGCCCCAGGACTGGGTGGCATCTACATACAGCAGTTCCTTAAATTCTGAACTATGGTGTGCACTATGCCTTTTCAATTAATTAGGAAAACAAAAATATATTGTATTCCATTGGGGCTTATGGGTGGGGCTGTGGGCTGTGATTAAAGAGACTATCCCTCCCAAATAATTATTTTGTGCGTGTGTTTTATTACTTTTCTTGAACCAGAGGGTCCCCCTAGAGCTGAACTGAAGCACTCAAAGCTCCCCCCTCCCAAGGAAAAACAAAGATGGTAGCTCAATCTGAAGCTGCAATGTCATTGATGATGATCCGGCTTTCCATTGGCCTCCAAAACGATGCCTGCCCCAGTGGTCATACGGTTTCCGGATAAAAATTGTTCTAAAGGGAATTTTAATATTCAAATCTCTCAAACCAGAGGATGCCCATAACTAGGAGTACCTAGGTCCAATTCAGGGGGACCTCTTGTTTCATACAACGTAAAATAAATATGTATATCTAGATCTGCTTTTAGGTTAGCTTTAATCCTTCTTAACCACCATATCCTGCTCTGGCGATGCAAAGTGAAGAATGAGGCCAGAGTGATGAACCCCAAAGGGATCAGCAGCTGGTCCAGAATGCTCTATAGCAGCCATTTGGGAACCCCTAGGTCAGGGGTCTGCAGCCTCAAGGAAGAAGAGCCATTTTATAAAAATAATTTTCTCCAAAATACTCAGAGAGCCGCAACACATTCATGAATATTACACCCCTCCAAACACATACTATACACACTAATAGGTATATACTGTATAAGCATTAACATACGACAAAATATGTGGTGGAATAAAATGCACCTCACAATAATAATACCCTTCCTTTATTTTTTTTCATACATACACTACTCCCCCCCCCCCAAAAAAAAACACACAACACCCCCCCCCCCAAATACACCCACACACACTACCCCCAGTAGAATCTTGGGGCCCAGGTCAAATTAAAGGAGCAGGGCCCCCCTTATTATTCCCCCCACCCCCCAATTGTATTCCCCACATCTCATTCCTCCCCCCCTAGCGTATTGTGTGTTGGGATATGGGAGGAAAGAGGAGGATGGGAGGAAAGAGGTAGAGAGGTGGAGAGGTGTATGATGTTAAAAGCTCTTCACATGCCAAAAAGGGGCATACAATCCATTACAGTATCTTAAGGCAGCAAAATGGTTAGGAGCTTTAGTTGGTCAAGAAGTATATGTGGAGCATACACTAATGCTTTTATACAGCAGGGCCCCGGGAATACGGCGGGTTCCGTTCCAGAGGCCCGCTATATAGTGAAAATCGCCGGAAAGCGGATCCATCGATTTTCAGTGCTGCGCATGCGCAAACCGGCATTATTGCCGTTCTGCGCATGCGTGCCCCCGTCCGTTCTGCGCATGCGCAATGTCAAATTCAACATGGCGGCCCCCTTCTCGGTGCCGCCGTATCAGCGGATCACCGAGAAGCGGGGCCCTGCTGTATTGTCGATCACGAGAAGAAATTATGCTATTTAACAAAGCAGGTATTTATCTTTAATAACTTTAGTATACAAATCTTTTTCCCGTCTGCACCAGTATGAATCCGCGCTCTCATAACGCAACTATAGTAAACAATTTTTTTGACAAATGATAATTGACCTTGAAGTCACAAATCTGCTGCCAGATAACATCCAAAAAAAAAAATGAAGCGGTGCAACTCCCATGCAGGTAAGGACACAGACCAGGATAATGACACGCAAGTGTTGGCTTTATTGACACCCGCCAGCCCCAAAAACCACTCTGACGCGTTTCGCACGGTATACCGTGCTTTGTCAAAGAGAATATAAACACAAGACAAACATTGGCATAAAATACCGATCAGACCCCGCGTTCTAACCAATGCCAGATAACATGGCAAAACATACCTCTGAATCATCCTCATCCGAAAAAAGACCTCTAGTTGTTTTTTTGATTGACGATTCGGGTGGCTTGGATTTTTCGGTAGGCACTTGTAGGTTCTTAAAAATGAAAGAGCAATAATAAGTATTAGAAACACGAATAATGAAACACTTGTAAATGTAGGTATATTTTTAGAACGCCGATTAGGTACGTAGTGTTTTCCAAAATAGCTTAAAGACAGGAAAGACTGTTCTAATACATGAAAGCTGCAATCTCCCTTAGAGGCCCATGAGTTTAACTCGAATAATGTTAGCATCTTGTCCCCCGAGCATATCCTGCTCTTCATTTGATTTGTTTAGGTTTCTAGTGTTCAAAAACCTATCCATTTCATCTTTGCAACCGCTTTTCTAAAAAAACAAACAAAAAAAAACCTTACTTTTCTGATGGATGCTTTTCCTGACTTAAAACTGCATGCACTAAATTAAAATGTACATAATTAGCTTTTCTAGAGCATTAAATTGGTAGGAACATGCAAGGATTTTGTTTGTTTTTTAACCTATATAGTACATAGCTTTCTGACCATACTTTTTTTGCTTAATTACCTTTGTTTCTTTTTCTTTGTTAATCGCTGGAGGAGGGAGAGATAACTCGTCTTCAAACAAGTCATCGGCGAACAGATCGGGTGCTGGTTTGGCTTTCACTGCAAGTCAGAAGAGACATATACAAGCAAATGAAGTGTCATTTAGATGGCCAATGGTCCTTTGACTGCCACCAATACAGGTTAGATCTCTGAGTCGGTGTTTATGGGCATCATTTATAATCTAGCAAAATGAAGGTTAAAGAGCTCAGTTCCTCAAAATTATAACGATCAGATGTTTTGACCCTCAAACAAACAGCAATAGTCTTGGTTCTGCCTTACAGTATATGATCCAACGGTTCCTCTAAAGCTGAATCGCAGCACTCTAAGGCCCAGGGACCCTCTGGATTGTTGAGTTATTTCGTTTTTTACTTTTCAATTGCAAGGGAAAACAAAGTTGGCCACAAGGTCATCCGATCGGCTGTAATGTCCTCTCGCAATGTCGTCAAAGCTTTCTACTAGCCACCAAAGTGAGGCTGACCAAACTTTCTCCCAAACAAGTAAGGGAGTTTCAAAATTAAATCTTTCAAGAACTATGATTTAGTTTCACAGGACCTGATGTTTCAAATAAGGGAGGAAAATATACACATAAAACGTTACAGCACCCGTTAACAAGATGCGTTACGTTATTTAACAGTAGTGCAATTGAAATCAATGGTTAAGGAGATAAATAACGTTAATGCATTACTTTGTGCGTTAACTTTGGCAAGAACATCTACTACGTACATATATCAACGGATATATTCCCACGGGGAAGAATGAAGTAGTGCACTGCTGCAAATGGGATGGAGGCTGGATCACCTAAAAAAAGGGTAATTTTATTCTAACAAGGCAACACAAAAATCATCCTCAGGGAACGGTAGAGAACACTAACGCGTTTCGTGCTGTCTGACGCTTTTTCAAAAATGCCTGGGCGCAAAACGCGTTTGTGTTCTCTACCGTTCCCCGAGGATGATTTTTATTGTGTTACCATGTTAGAATAAAATTACCCTTTTTTACGTGATCCAGCCTCCATCCCATTTGCAACAGTGCACCGCTTCATTCTTCGCCCGTAGGAATATATCCGGTTACTCTTCTCCTTCAGCCGTGTGCACGCTGATTCCAGAGGCCAACTGTGGAGAAACATCGTGGACGTGGTGAGCACTTGATATATCCGCTGATATTTCTAAGTTTATTCAATTAAGACTGCAGTTCACTCCAGGTAACACCCCTAACCTGGTTGGGGTCCGTCTGTCTCACGGCTGTGTTTCAAACAGACGACTCCACAGGGCAACATCATGGGGCTTGTGTTCACTCCGTAATAGGAGTTATTCACAACATTGCATGTTCATATCATTACATCATTACACCACAAGTCTCTGGTACCATTCAACTTTACAGTATTTCTTGCAGTATTATCTGCTTGAGTCAAAACAATATATTTGCAAACCCACGCTTGCCATTTTTTCTGAAGCACTGATTTTGGACTATTTGTTCTGGGACTCTACGTACGTATATACATACTTTTTCCATTATTGTACCAACGGAGGAAAAAACATACTAAACACGTAGATTAGTCAATCATCAATAAAATGGACAAGTAACCATCTTTGTAGTTACAACCGTAACCAGACAACGGGCATAATATATATATATATATATATATATATATATATATATATATATATATATATAATAAATTACTACACCATATAGTTCCTCTGTCTGCACGTCTTTTCTCTAGATTGCTAGTTACATGCAGGAATTATAAGCACGAGTCTTTGAAATGAAAGATCAATTTTTTTTAACCACAGCGCCAGCTGTATGAGAGTTTGGCAAGTTATTTAGGGCTGTATTTAATTAGCAGTGCTAAGCTGTATGTCCCATCCAAGTGAACCAATGTCTTACAGCTGTGCAACACTTAAAAAGTATGGCCTTTAGTCTTTCCATGCCCTACGTACCAAAGCTAGACTCTAGGATGTAATTGTGCATTTATCTTTCTACTTCATAGCAGTGTGTACTCACTAGCTCTATAAAAAATAAACACATTTGTAATTAAAGATTTGCATCTTTCCATTACTTTTCACAATAAACAGCAAAGGCTTACCTGAATTACCTGCAGATTGTTTAGCATTTGATCCAACAAAGAGATCATCCTCAAACAGACTTGTGCTGGTAGGCAGCTTTGGAGTTGTATCTACTGTAGGAGTTGGCGGTTTCTTCTTCTCTCTGTCTGCTAAAATGGAGGAGCCTATCACATCCCCCCCTCCTGCAACAGGAAAAGGGTGAATTCATTTCACAGGAACTAAAAATCGGGAATCTGTTTTTAAAATGGGGTATTACATTGTTTAGATGAAGCCATCAAATCTAAGACTAATACTTTCTGCATTTCATATTTATTTCCTTCAAATTTCTCGTTACATTTTTTATTACAAATATAATATCTCACAAACAGAAACAAGACTCAGAATCGCTGGAGCTGTAACTCATTATAGAAAGGAAGGGAGGATTTTTAATTACAAGGGAGTACTAGGATATTTCAACACTCTGGGGCCCTAAGTGGGACAAAGGGATTTACAAAATACACCACTTTTTCTGTCAATAGAAGCCAAAAAAAAGTCACAGCAGGAACAAACTACAAAAAGGGCTTTTGAAGGAGTTTCCTGTACAAGTGTAATGCTCCCTCTGGGTCAATTTTCCTACACTCAAAGCAGACCTGTTGTAAGGTTGTGATGCCTATTCATTGATTAACAATTTCTTCAAGAAATGTATAGCGGCCAGAGCTTTGGAAATCTCACAGCATTAAAGATTTCTAACCGCCCATGCTCACTTGAGTTGTATAATTTTGAAAAACGGTCATTGGTTCATGAAAGTAGCAATACTCGTTTTTTTTTTTTTTCCATTTCACCTGGAGCCGATCTGCAGTCCTCAAAACTCCAGTGATTCCCTGTTCCAGAAAGTGTGTAAGTGTGTGTAACAAAAACACCTACAAAACCAACAAACATGCCTGCGGGGTCACCAACAGAAAGCGGTGACATCTCTAATGGATTCTTTTGTTGCCAAACTAGGCTCACCCCGTGCATCTTTTATTTAATTTTTGTCCGGTGGTTAGGAGTGCAGATATTCTACGAGTTCAGGGTAATGTGGATCGGCTCTTAATTACTGTGGGAGGCAGTTTACGGAGCACTGTATATTTAAAACCAGGTCTGGCCAGTTATTTCATCCGAGATCCAATGCTCTTCTAAAAAACTCTTACCTGGAAACAGAGACACACCTCCGACTGGTACCTTCTTTTTCGAACTTGATGGCGATGGTTCTGGGGAAAAAAAAAAAATACACACTCCAGACCAGTACGATTCTATGGCATGCAAGAGAGAAATCCTTAAAAAAAAACAACAGGTCTAAGTAATAACAATGAATGTCGGAATTTATGCTCCCTGTTTGGAAACTAAATGGATATAAAACCCCCTCCCCTAACCCCCCTCCTTTGTTTTCTGTACCCCCCTATACCCCTGCTTTCATCTACCTATAAACAAGCTGTTATATATTTACATATAACCACGTTTGCTGTGAGAGGGGCCAGTAATACACTGCAATGTAAAAAAATACACACGTTTAGCTCAAATTTGTTAATTTAAAAAAAAAAAAAAAAAGAGAAGGGGCCATTAATACTCCCATCACAACAAAACAACTAGATTGAGCCCCTGAACAGCCACTAGATGCCGAACATAATAAAGGCTCAGCAATGCAAGTGTAGATAGGTTGTAAGAGCCTATAGCCCCCTGGGACCATCTGTGTGTATTTTCAAGAATCAGGCGGAAGTCTCCCCCACTCCCCCCTGTAATTGCTATCTACCACGAATTTATATGATTACCCTGGTCCCCTAGAGATGGCTCCCACCTCAGAAATAGAATCGGCCAAAAATGCTCACGTACACTACATTTTTACTTGGTAAAGTATACAAATTTAAGTTGAAAAAAAAAACAAACAACTAGATTGCAAATGAATTCCATACATGTTCATTTTAGTTTAACAATAGCCATGTTCTATTGATTGCTACTCAGCAGCTAAGAATATTATGTGGAGAGATGTGTATCATATAATACAAACAATCCATTTGGGGGAGAAAAAAAAATACTTTTTGCAATAGGTTTCTTTAGCACGCTACACTTATTCTTACCTGAATTAATTACAGGACTTGGTTCTTTTTGTCTATGTTCTTCATTTTGAACGTCTGCAAAAAGTCCCTAGGCAGAAATCAAAAGTAGATGAGAAACTGAGTTACATTTGTAAAAAGATTATACACCATAAGCCTTCAAGGGCTTTAAATACCTATATGAGAATGAAAGCTGAAAGGGTCAGTTTACATTATAAACTGAAATGCTGGGTGATTTCCTTCTCACAACAATTTGCATATTGAAAACTTAAGAACATACCACTGTAGTAACTTTGTTACTGTAAGTATCACAAAAAGTTATATAGGGAGTAAATTTACTCTGCACATACCTTTGCGGGTGAAGTACTGACTACATCTGCTCCCCGCATACCTTCGCATTGATTTAGAAAAACATAATTTTGTTTCTGTTACTACGGTCAGACTATATAACGTATAGAAGAAAATATCTCACAAAAATCCCACAAGAGAGGTTGACATTTCAATAAACCTTTATCTTCCATTTAACCACAGGGTGGGTGCAAAAATCAGCCCATAGATCAGACAATGGAGGCGGCTATTCCTCCCATATACACATTAAATATTATGCATACCTCTTCGTCGTCATCAAAAAGACCCATTCCTCCACTGAAAAGGCCGCCTTTGCTTCCAAAAGGTGAGAAATCTTCATCTGTCAGTTTGGGTGGTTTAAAGATATCATCTTCATCTTGAACAAGAAATGAAAGAAAACAAAAACAGATTTTAAAAAAAACCTGGATTACTTTCCTTGCGTTTTGTGTTTGAAAAAACAATGTTTTCAGAAAGTATAGTTCAGTATAGAAGGAACAATCAGGACAAGATGTGCAGTGTTATTTTGCCTTAACCCAGGGGTTCTCAACTCCAGCCCTCAAGACCCCCCCCCCCCTCCCGCCACCCCCCCCCGCCCCCGCAACCTCTCAGGTCTTCAGGCTATCCCAGCTTCAGTACAAGTGGCTCAATCAGAGGCTCAGTCGAAGACCTGAAAACCTGACCTGTTGGTGGGGGGCATGAGGATTGCAGTTGAGCACGCTTGCCTTAACCCAGGGGGGCGCACTCACGCTTACAGAGGCCCTGCGCTCTTCCTCAAAGCATTTCAATTAAATGCCGAGGAGCGCGAGGCCTCTGTAACTCACTTAGCTGGTCTCTGGCACTGCGCCCTCTTGGCAACGTGGCAGCAACACACGCCGCCACGTTGCCAGAGAACAGGTATGGGGGGTAGGGAGGACGCGCAGACAAAAGTTTGCGCACCCCTGCCTTAACCCATTGCGTGCCCCATGATGTTCCCTGTACGTCATGAGGCCGACACTCTAGGGAGCCATTTGACATACAGAGAACATTGCTTTATTATTTCATGTTTTCTAGGGGACATAGTGTTCACTGCTCCATCAGAGCAGTCAACGCGATTGGAACAGCGTAGTCTCCCCTGTCTTGGCACCGGAGAGATTAATGAAGGAGGATTAATAAATATGTTCACTCTCCTACCATCTGAAGGATCTTTATTCGCTTCTCGCTTCTCTTTTTTTGTTTTGACCTCCAATGATGATTTAGCTGGAAAACAAAAACATTAAGCCGGTTTAGCAAAGAACCTTCCAGTTCGAATCTTTTATTCCAGCACATTAGACTGCAGACACTAGAGCAGGGGTGGCCAAACAGGTCAGGTTTTCAGGATAACCCTGCTTCAGCACAGGTCGCTCAATTAGTGGCTCAATTTTCACCTGAGTCACCTGTGCTGAAGCAGAAATATCCTTAATACCCGACCTGTTGGTGGCCCTTGAAGACTGTAGTTGGCCACTTCTGCAATAGAGAAAGACAGGGATCCCACTTTCTTATAGGGACAAGTACAGGTACTCAGAAAAACAGGTACTTGGGATTCATTTATATTAAATTGCTTTCTGTCATTTAAAGCAAACTTTAGTAGCATAAAAAAGTTAAAGAAAAAAAAAAGGGGGGGGCGTCCCCCCCCCCCACTGGTCACATATAACATCTGAGTTGCGGAAAGACTACTCCCAAAATACTCAGAATTGCCAAATATCAAAAAAGGAAACCATTTAGACAAACTTATTTCTTAGATGCTTAATAAAAACTCATACCACTATACAATATGCATCTCATTATTACCCTATGGCAAAAACTGTAATCAGAGAATACCAACTAAAATGACCAGCCGTGTACTAGTACTATACTTGCATGTAAAGAATGGTTTCCCTGAAGAAGTAGAATTAATCTACAAAACGCGAAGGACGTTTGAGGCATTGTAATTCAGCTTATTTTGTCCCCTCAACACTTATTGGCCCATTGGTAGCCTGCGGTGTCTAAACTGAGTCAGCGCTGGAGGGTCACTTAACAGCAGTAAAATTCAAGGAGGTCAGCGGCCCCGCGACTAGGCACCAGAGCCAAGGCATTCATTGAGGGACTTCGTATCCCCTAGCTGGGAGTGTGGGACTGTTTGCTGCTATCTTTGCCTCTGCCGGAATCTTTTGCCATCTGAACGCCAAGGAGGCATATTGATCAGAGGGAAGTCGACATCATCCCGTGGGAGGTCTCCAGGACACTGACGGAGTCGTGACCCAGAGACAACCAATTCTACTCAGCTTGAAGCATAGGACGACGGCAGTTTTTCAACAAGTGGCGGAACAGTAGCCTACAGAAAGGTAACATGTACCCTGAACATGCCCTGCATTTCTAAATCTGTTTCCTTGTTTGTGCATATATCACCATTATTTATTATTTAGTGTGTGTGTGTGTGTGTGTGTGTACACACACATATACATATATCTCTGAATACTCTTCACTTAAATGTGTGTATCACATTTATACAATTGATGCAGCGTTCTACACTTTTTCAATCTACTATACTTACATGCCTGATTGGTCTCTTGCTTTGTTGGAATATCCCCTTGTATCCGTGCAGCCAGCTCATCAGCAAAAGATGTTGGTCTGGTCTTCATCTACAGGCAAACAAGGTGTCAAGAATACTCAATTCTGGATCCTAAAGAAGGTAATTTTGCATCGAGCTTACATGTTATTAGAATGACTATGTAGAAAGGCAATAGTCATTTGAAACTGTTGTCCATACTGACTAAGGCCTGGGTCCCGCTGCTTCCGACGGCCCGTGCGGCCGCGCTACTTACCATCTGATGGTATCCTCCCGAGCCGGTCCCAGTCCCCCCTCGCTGCACAGCTCACTACACGCTGTGACGCGTCAGCCGCCAGGGGATTCAAGAGAATTGTAATCCCAAGCGGCGACGCGTCACGTGGTGTGGCTGTGAGCCAATGAGGAGGGGAGGAGGGGAGGGCTTCGGAGAGGGGGATGGGAGGACTTCGGGGAATGCTTCGGGAAGCGGGGAAAGCAGCTGCAGCACCAAGGGAGCCCCCCTGATCCCTCCCACAGACTCTCTCCTCAGGGAGGCTTCGGGGAGCGGGGAGGCGGGGGAGGGAACCCCCTGACACACAGTGATGGCCCCGCCCCCTGACGTCATTGCCGCGCCCACCCGACCCGTTTTGCCCACGCCCCCCGCTCCAGCTCCCTACAGACCGCAGATAGCGGTCTAGTGCCTCTCCACACGCCGCCTGTCTGCAGTGCGGGCGCGTGGTCTGAGGCAGCGGGGCCTTAGGCTTAAGCAATTACCTACTAAGGAAGAATTACAATCATAACATGTTAGGCCATATTTACTAAGCATTGCTATTGGATCAGACCCCTTTTGTCTTGAACAACATCATAACGTCGCATACAAGAGTATTGGCCACAACGGACCAGTAGGAGACACCCGCAGAGGTAATGACAAGAGACTTGCGTTTGGAGAAATAAATGTAGGCTTTTATTCAGTCAAAGTTAATCAATAAAAAAAAAATACGTCTTTTGCTCAGCCAAAAGTTCAACACCATAAATATAGCTTTTTCTCAGTTAAAGTTCAGCAGTATAATAGGGTAACAGATATCAGACCCAGTAACCATCTGCAGTCCAGAACAGCAACAGTGCTGGACTGCAGGCTGAATGTTTTAAAGGTTTCTGCCCAGGTGGCTCATTAGTGCTCCTGCCACTTCTAGGCAGTGAACTATTTGCTGCCAAAACAGTGCTAGGCTTTTGCGTAGAGGGTTGAACCTGCTAAAGGGCCATAATTACTAAGCAGTGATACTCCAAAAGAAACCTCCTTGCAGTGGAAGACGCCTTAAAATCCCTTCATTTTAATGGATTATATTTACTATACTGTGCTGGAAGATATCTTATGGCGTAACCTTGCCTAATAAAAATGACCCTTTGGGTTGCTACATAATGCTGTGTTTCACACACAAGTTTGAGCATGCCAATACAGCCACGACATTTGAAATTATTTATAATTAGGGTGCCGACATACAGTGGCAATTTCAGTACCCTCTTATGAAGGAACACAATTTTTCATGGTTCAAAAAATATATATTGGTACATTTCTTACCCACAATCCACTGTCACTAATACATTTGAGCCACGGGTGCCATTTTACACTCATGTCTTGTTGCTTTAAAAAGTCAACATATATACTTCCCTTGACCAGACACCAAACAGGACTTCACTGTTTTAAAACAATAGTTTGAATTTGTTTCAATGACCTTTTGTTTACTTTGCACGTACACCTAGGTCAGGGCTGGCAAACTCCTGTCCTCAAGGGCCACCAACAGGTTAGGTTTTCAGGATATCCCTGCTCAGCTCAGTTGTTGACTGAACCAGATTGAGCAACTGTGCTGAAGCAGGGATATCCTTAAAATCTGACCTGTTTGTGGCCCCAGAGGACTGGAGTTGGCCACTCCTGACCTAGGTTTTAAACATAATATGAGACTGTTTGGACAGCAGATAAACACCAATCTTTTACTTTCTTTTTTCATCTTCTCTCGTCTAGATGGTCACTTTTGACTCTAGTTTATGCCCATCACACCTCCATCTCTATATTTCTTGCCCTCTTGTATACACTGGGCCTCTGTTAGCAGGTAGTCATTCTTTGGCTAACTCATGGAAAGTAACAATCTAACTAAATGCTAAATAAAACAGAGGGAAGGACAGCCAAGTGTTTTCAGAAAGTGCACTGTTTAGACAAGGTCCAAATCAATGGTGGGTAACAAGGCAGCACTGGACAGTATGTGGCCCGGGAGTTTTCACTTACAGCTCTCAGGCCCACAACTGCTGTATTGTCTCTCAGCTGGAGTCCCCGGAACCTGTAACACGACACAGGCCTTTTTGTCACGTGACCTCCCTTTGCAATTCGCAAAAAGATCACGCTGGGTCAGAGAGCAATTATGGGTATATATACCCGCAAAACTAGAATTCCTCTAGGTTTTAATGATCTAGTTGAAATCATTCCTTTTATAAGATCCTAATTTAGTGGAATGAAGACAGGGTATTTGGATATATTATTCTGGTATGCCATTTATATATGTTTTATATTTAAGCAGCATTCACGTTACATAGTAGATAAGGTTGAAAAAGAGACATGTCCATTTAGCTCAACCTATGTAAAATGTAGACAACATATACTTATCCTATATTTGTATTTACACTTTATTGATCCAGAGGAAGGCAAACAAAAAGCCCAAGTGAAATAGCATCCAATGATGTCTCTATAGCAACCATTTAGGAAGCTACAGCACTTCCTCTTTTGAAAGAGGCAACCATATTGCGTGCCCTGGGAAGCAGGATCTTCGGCGATCGATCACAGGAGAACGGATCGATTGCCAGCTTAGATAATCGTATTACAGTAAAGGCAAAAAACTGCTGCATTATTAAAATGAAACAAAAAAAGTCAGGTATGAGGAAATGCCCCTTTAAGCAAGTATAGGTCAACTTACATGGGTCAGTTCTGGGACTTTTTGAAAGAACGTGATTTTTAATGCATCATTTTTTTGTATTGAAAATAAAAGGTTTAATAAATATGTAATGGATAAGAGAGTTGAATTTACTTTAATATGAAACATAGCACTATGGATTTTTTCTTATTTTTTTATACATGTATGGATCATTCATTATATGTGAAAATTATATATATTCTGTCTGTATATTTATCTTATACATGTCAGAGATAGGAAGAATTAATCTTTCATTCTCAGTGAACTGTGCCATGCAAGGTTTTTTATGGTTTTATTAATGACACCTGTGATTTGCCGACTGGGCTCTAAGTGCCCATTAGTGGTTTAAGGCACGTTCTATATAGTGCCGTGCGCGCGGAATTTTAGTTGGCTGACGTCAGCCAGCCTTTCTATACAAGGGCTGCGCGCCCGCACGGCAGGGAGAGGGGAGCCGACAGACAGCGGCGAAGATGAGGAAATTCATCTTTTCGCGCCGCTGCCTGCGCTCAATGCATGTATCTGCATGCATGCGTATGTATCTGCATGCATGCGTATGTATCTGCACGCATGCGTATGTATCTGCACGCATGCGTATGTATCTGCACCCATGCGTATGTATCTGCACCCATGCGTATGTATCTGCACCCATGCGTATGTATCTGCACCCATGCGTATGTATCTGCACCCATGCGTATGTATCTGCACCCATGCGTATGTATCTGCACCCATGCGTATGTATCTGCATGCATGTGTATCCCTGTTCACAAATGTGCCTCTAATCCAGCAGTGTGGTGGTTAACTGCTGGTAGCAAATTAACTAACACCACCTGCCTGATTACAGGTGGTAGAAAAAGCCTGCCTTTGAGACAGGAAGTGACTCCTTAGCTCACGTGTGAGCTGAACTTTGGAGACAGAGCAGAGGTTCTTGAGTCTCCCAGGAGAGACTGACCAAGAGGACACAGATCTCTGGAGCTGACCATGTCTTGATCTCTGCCAGAAGACACAGCAGAGCTGCTTCCAAGACACAGGGGAAACTTCTAAACCTGAATGCTGACAACCCCTGAAGAAAAGGTAGCAACCAGGGACAGAGAAGATTTTCCCTCCAAACCACAAGGAACAGATAAGACTTTTATTACAAGACTTTTTATATCTGTTCATATCATGCTATGTGTTAGGGGCTGGGAGACATGCTTAACTAAGGGAGTTGTGAATTGCATAGTATTTCACTAGAACCACTCCCAAGTGAATAGAAGCTTTGTTTCCCACTTGTTTGGATGGTTTCCTGATGTTAAGGAAAAGGCACAATAAAGCCTCGTTAAAATTTCACCTTATAAAGTCTCCAATTGTGTACCTCTGTGAACGTCCGTCTACAGTATGCATGTGCATGTATATGTATATGTATGCATGTGTATGTATATGTATGCATGTGTATGTATATGTATGCATGTGTATGTATATGTATGCATGTGTATATGTATGTATGCATGTGTATATGTATGTATGCATGCGTATGTATGCATGTGTATGTATATGTATGCATGTGTATGTATATGTATGCATGCATGCGTATGTGTATGTATATGTATATGTATGCATGCATGCGTATGTATATGTATGCATGTATATGTATGCATGTATATGTATATATGCATGCGTATGTATATGTATGCATGCATGTGTATGTATATGTATGCATGTGTATGTATATGTATGCATGCATGTGTATGTATATGTATGCATGTTTATGTATGTATGTATGCATGCATGTGTTTACACAAATTTAATAAATATATTATTTCTACCAATGTTTTTTTTTAATAAATAATAAAACACACACACACATACAGTATTCTAAACACTGTATACATACAAAAAGCATGCGGCACGTGCACGCACGTTCGCATAGGCACGCACGCAGTATATAACAGCCCTAAGAATCAACCAACTGATGAACGGATTAAGGTGACACGTGTTGTGGTAGTTTGATCAGTGCGTTACAGTGACTGAATAACAGTCTATTGTTATAGCGAATCACTCCATTTACTGGGAGCTGCACGAACCCTGTGGGAACCAGAGTATTTGTCTTCTGCTTATAATAGAGGAATCCCATTCCCTGCTGCCCCCTAGCTGGAGGTCACAATATTTTGTGCTTACTACGTGTTACTTGAATTATAAGTATGGATATTTCTTGTAATATTAGTAAAGAATTCTATTTACTGACTCCTCTGCTGCCCTTTTCTTGTTGTTTCACAGGACCTCCCTTTCCAATCCCCAAAACATCACCCTGGGTCAGGCATGCAGAAGGCAGTATAGACGCGGCGAGGGGCAAGGCTGAAGGCCATTAAGGGAAATGTACATGCATATCATTTTGCCAACCACTGGTATAGTTTGTTGAGGTCAAGATCCAACTCGGAGCATCTAGCATCGCAATAATCACTATATTGATAGTGCGATACAGATAGGAGAAGTCATGTTTGAGGGCTGAAAATCATGCCTTACCAATTTGTCGTTTTCCTCGTCTTCCTCTTTGTCTGAATCAAACAGGTCAGAGCCGCTATCCTCGTCTTCATCACTCAATGCAGTGTGCTGGGGAGGGGAAAAGTATAATCAGCAAGGAATAAAAAAAATTAAAAATGCATCAGTAAAATATAGGATGACATTTTAAAAGGATTTTGATCTTAAACTCCATTTGATTTGTCCTGCGTTACAACTTTCCTCTGTTTAAGAGCTTAGTCCTTAGTTAAGTGTTCAATTGTGGCTTATCTTAAAAAAATAATCTTATGTTCACTCCAAGCAGCTCCGGTGCTAAATGTATATTACGTAAGGGCAAGAAGAATAAGGCTGTCAAAGCCTATTCATCAACATGTTTTAAGCTCCTGAGAGCGGGTACTTCAAAATAGTGTATTGGGAGACATACAGAATCAAAAGTGGGCTTCACAGCATATTGAATTTGGCTCGGCGATTGTTCCTCTTTCATGGTATGGAAGCCTCTGAGCTTCCTTCATTTGGCTTTCCAGCATATTGAACAGGGACTCGGAGTATAACAAAGAACAGACATGGGAAGCAGGGTATCATGAGCAGCTCAGTTTACTAGATATAGCACACAAAGGCCCAGAATCACTATGCCGTTGTTAGCACCGCGTTAAAAAGGCTAGTTAATGCACATTAATCATAACGCAGTATTCACAAAAGCAAATAAAGTGACATTATCGGCTGTTAGTCTAGACGGCGTGAAAATCAGCTCATTCCAGCCCAAATGATTTCCCTCTCATATTAACCAAGCTCCCGTTACGATAACCCCATCAAATAACACTACAAAATACAGGTCATACCCAACTCTGACATTACTCTCCCAGCCTACCCTGAAATCAAGCTTTTGCTGGAGAGGACGAGACAGGGAGAAGGATGGAGGGGGACAGGGAGAAGGATGGAGGGGGACAGGGAGAAGGATGGAGGGGGACAGAGAGAAGGATGGAGGGGGACAGAGAGAAGGATGGAGGGGGACAGAGAGAAGGATGGAGGGGGACAGAGAGAAGGATGGAGGGGGACAGAGAGAAGGATGGAGGGGGACAGAGAGAAGGATGGAGGGGGACAGAGAGAAGGATGGAGGGGGACAGAGAGAAGGATGGAGGGGGACAGAGAGAAGGATGGAGGGGGACAGGGAGAAGGATGGAGGGGGACAGGGAGAAGGATGGAGGGGGACAGGGAGAAGGATGGAGGGGGACAGAGAGAAGGATGGAGGGGGACAGAGAGAAGGATGGAGGGGGACAGGGAGAAGGATGGAGGGGGACAGATTTACATGCGACCCACATGGTGAAATAACGGTGAACAAACCTTTAAAAATCTGAGAATTATGCAAATAAAAACAAATATGTAAAAAAGGTATTCACATATGCATATTTTCAGGTATTAGTGGAGAATACATTCATCTTTTGGAGGTTTATAACTAAATAGACCCGATACTATATTGGTCTCTCGTGTAAAAGCCCTATTCCAGTTTCTAGCTGCGAGTGACGCCAAGACTTAAATAGCCGCTATTCGCAGGTATCGCAGCGTTATCCCAAAGTAACGTTACATCGTGATGAAGAGCTTAATTACGGATGTTATTTTTGCATTTGATCACCTTAGTGAAAAAGGTGTTAACTCAAGGAAAACAATACGCATTGCTGTTTTAGTGAACGTAATGGTATTTACCCTTATTTAATGGTGCTTAGTGAAACTAGGATAAACTAGGTGCTCTGTTTTTCAGGCACTTAAAAAAGGTGCACTCTCTCATAGGACCAGTGTGTGCTAATACCAGTGAAATTTTTAAGGAGTTACATTTGGGTGATTACATTTTTTTTTTTTTAACCAAATAAAAAAATTTTTTAATGTTCTTAAAATTTGTTTAAAAAGATGGTGAGCCGAGACTTGGGAGGAGTTTGATTTCCTCTTGCTGCTCCCTTCGGTCTGATGTCACTGTGTGACAAGAGTTTCCACAGCCAGTCCCACAAATGCTTTGGTTCTCCGATAAGGACAGAGTGGGCTAGGAGAACACTTGATTGACAAACAGCCACATTCAGATCTCCATAAGAAATTAAATTTGTAATTCATTTTAGGAGAATCAAAATATGTCAAATCTTTTCTCTAATCATGAGAGATTTGTTAAAGGAAGTCAGATTGCTAGTGTACAAACTTGTTTTTTTGGCATGGATTGCACGGGTAACACTGTGCCAGGAAGGAAGAGGAACCAAATAGTATGCAATTGCATGATGAGAGCCACACTAAACACAGTTCACAGAGTTAACAGTTCACTGCATTGCTTCACATTCCGCTCCAATCTAATGAAGAGTGAAGTAGATGGCAAGATTTTGGGAAACTTCAAAAGTTGTGTTTCTTTATTTAACCAAGTGAATATGAACACAGAGGTGAAATCCAACCCAGGTGCACAGGGAATCCAAGAGATCTAAAATATTCAGCACTTGTTCTAGATGTCGATTTTAAATCAGCCATTAGGAAATTGACCTAAACAACTATAATAAATTAGAAGGTTCACAGCGACATCCGAGACATTCACGTTAATAAAATTCTTGTTCCGTTGGTCATTGAAGTGATTTAGGGGCAGAATATCCAGTAGACAACACATTAAGAAACGCTCCCTTACCAATTTCTTTTCCTCAGAATTGTTGCCCAAATCATCTTCTGATTCCTAGAATGGAAAAAAGGTGATATCCTGAAGTGTTCTATATATAAGTTGCCGGACCGTTACGCATTACTGTATGTGTACAAAACAGAACAAAAGTTATTTGGATTATTTTTTTTTGCCTGATCACCATGAAGAAACTTTAGTTTGATTAGTCCAATCATATGAGATTAGCTCCTATTAATGAAATCAATTTTCTGACATTTTGCAGTGAGATATTCTTGACTGCAAATGAAGAGACATTACAGTTTGTAAAAAGAGCTATCCCTCCTAGGACCAAAGTGGACTAATGACAGAGGCATGTTTAAATGGTTATCGATACCGTTTGCGAGGGAGTTGATTTTCTTTTATGTTAGGTCACTGATATCTACAAGACTGACTGCCTCTGATAAGGACAAGATTGATTAAGGATAGAGGAAGTTCTTCAGAGGCCCTGAATCCCCCCCCCCCCAAAAAAAAAAAATCAAAGGCAACAAATGTTTGCTTTAGGTATGGTTACATCTGTTTAAGGAAACCAGTCAGATTATAAATATTTTGTAAATAATTTAACAAAGTATTTTCTTTACCATTAACCCTGTCCTCATTAGAGAGTACAAATAAGGGGTAGAGAGAGAATGGGCTATGGCTAGGAAAACTCTTGTTTAACACAATGACATCACAGAGAGGGGAGCAGCCAGAGGAAATCAAACTCCTCCATGTCTCAGCTCACGAAGGTTACAAACCAAATGCAAAGAGCCATGTAAAACTACTCCGAAGTGTCAGATCTGGGTAAAAGGTGCACCAATCAACCAGTTGCAACCCTTTATAACATGTCACTGACATTTGTTCACTTTAGTCCTAGGAGGGACTGCACCTTTATGCAGCTGGAAAGCTTAATTTCTTAATAAATGTAAAAAACAAAACAAAAAAAAACCGACAATTGGGAAACTTTCTTACCTCTTCATCTTTTTCTTCTTCCTCTTCACTGTCAATTATGCTGCCCCGGTCATTATCGACAGACCCTTCTGTTTCAACAGCAACGGAGAGGTTTGTGTAAGAAATATCCCCACATATAAAAGTCATACTCCAAAATTCACTATCCCTTTCTGAAAAGAATCCAGTTGTAGGGGATGAACCCTGGGATTTAGGAAATGGATGCTCAAAGTCCATGCTCTGATACATTTCTTTGTCATCTCTCTCTGGGGGAGATTCACAAAGCGAAGATGCGGGGTACCGTTCAGCGTTAACCATCATTGAAGTCCATGGCAGTTAACACTAGATCGGGGTGTAATATCTGCCATTACGCTCAGTGAACCCGTCCTCTGTTTTCTATCCTCTTGATCACAATGCCCATTTTTAAACACTACATATGGCTGGACTAGTGCATTCTAAAGTGCAAGATTAGGTGAGACATGGTTTTGATGACGTCATTATGTTGACATCGACGAGTGAGACCGCCCAACCAGGAAGTCACCAAGATGCATGGTTGTATTGCGAGGTTTACTTACCATTGCAGACTGATTTACTAGCAGCTATACCACTTACCTTTTTAATTTAGGCCTAAATCCACACATTGATATCCACTCATTTACCTATTTGTATGGATGCATCAATATATGTAGGTGTTACATGAGATAATCAATATATATGAATGGTCTTATCTTTCTTTGAGTACCACCTGAATGAATATATTCAGTCATCTCTTATGTGTACCCATAGGATACAGTGTCTCCTAATATTATTGCAGGGCACATTACTATTTGGCATGTAAACCTGGTATGTAGATTTACCTACTTCCCTTACCCAACAAATGTTTATCCCAGGCTCTGTATACAATCAAGTACAGTATAAACACTGCCTACTGGGTGCTATCCATAGACCTATGTGACTAATCTGGGTTTAACATAGGTGCATCACTGTACATATAGTTACATTGACTTCCTACTTACCTTCCCACATGGGATGCCCTACATATCTATTATCCTGAGGTGATCGGGTATTTGCAGACCCTCTGTACCATCAGAGGTATTCAGCTCATTGTAGTTGTACTAGCCGGACACTTGGGCAGCCTCACTTATGGGTATTTGTATTGTTTATATTTACACTGTATATAATATCACTTGCATAGTCTAGATCATATATTACAATTGTATTATTTTTCATAAAATGTATTAGTGGAGTGTATACTCGGGTTCCCTGAGGGGTGGCCATATGGCTGCACTATTGTTGCCTTTAGGATATTGGAATCCTTAGACTTATTAAGTGTCTCCATTTATATGTACATTGAGTGCAGTTATAAGGATCTGGTGTGACACTTGTCACGCATTGTAGTTTGTGAGACACGGTTTAAGCTAATACCACTGCAGCTCTAAAGACCATATTTCCTGAAACTTTAAGTAATGAATAGTGTTTTCCCACTTGAGATGCCATTTCAATAAAAATAACTCACACGTAGTCATCAGGGGATTTGTGACAAGCTAATTTTGAAGTAATCCACGGTTGTATTGTTTACAGGACAAAAGAAAAGGAAATGTCATTACATCTCACAATGGGTTCATCCAGCAAACTAAAGTCATGATGCATGTAACACCATTATGGATTACTTCAACTGTGTTCTAGCAGGCAAGATAAAAACAGAAATGTACGTATAAAAGTCAAGATCAATAGGTTTTGAGTTTGTTGATTAACTGGTAATTGAAAATGTATACAGAAACTGCAATTCTTTATGTGGAGGTAAACTACGTAACTTTTTAATATACTGCAAAAGCTGCTCAAGTCAAAAGGAAGTTGTACTTTTAATCCGTTTACATTAGGATTGGGCAATACAAGATGTATATGGTTAAATATCTGTTCAATAATAACTAAAAACTGTACAAGACACCTTTAACTGTTCAAATTAGTTATTTTTACATTTTCATGTAAACAATTTGGAAGTTTTGTTTTTAACATTAAAAGTATGTGGTGTTTTTATTATTACATTTCTAAATTATGAAAGCAACCTAAACTCCTCATATCCCTGATCATGTAGGGGAGGAAGGGATAAAAATGGATCCTTGGGAAAGGAGGGGGCGACGCTATCCCTGGGCTGGGAGGAAAGGAGGGGGCGACGCTATCCCTGGGATGGGAGGAAAGGAGGGGGCGACGCTATCCCTGGGCTGGGAGGAAAGGTGGGGGCGACGCTATCCCTGGGCTAGGAGGAAAGGAGGGGGCGACGCTATCCCTGGGCTGGGAGGAAAGGAGGGGGCAACGCTATCCCTGGGCTGGGAGGAAAGGAGGGGGCGACGCTATCCCTGGGCTAGGAGGAAAGGAGGGGGCCACGCTATCCCTGGGCTAGGAGGAAAGGAGGGGGCGACGCTATCCCTGGGCTGGGAGGAAAGGTGGGGGCGACGCTATCCCTGGGCTGGGAGGAAAGGTGGGGGCGACGCTATCCCTGGGCTGGGAGGAAAGGAGGGGGCGACGTTATCCCTGGGCTGGGAGGAAAGGAGGGGGCGACGTTATCCCTGGGCTGGGAGGAAAGGAGGGGGCGACGCTATCCCTGGGCTGGGAGGAAAGGAGGGGGCCACGCTATCCCTGGGCTGGGAGGAAAGGAGGGGGCCACGCTATCCCTGGGCTGGGAGGAAAGGAGGGGGCGACGCTATCCCTGGGCTGGGAGGAAAGGAGGGGGCGACGCTATCCCTGGGCTGGGAGGAAAGGTGGGGGCGACGCTATCCCTGGGCTGGGAGGAAAGGAGGGGGCGACGCTATCCCTGGGATGGGAGGAAAGGAGGGGGCCACGCTATCCCTGGGCTGGGAGGAAAGGTGGGGGCGACGCTATCCCTGGGCTGGGAGGAAAGGAGGGGGCCACGCTATCCCTGGGCTGGGAGGAAAGGAGGGGGCGACGCAATCCCTGGGCTAGGAGGAAAGGTGGGGGCGACGCTATCCCTGGGCTGGGAGGAAAGGTGGGGGCGACGCTATCCCTGGGCTGGGAGGAAAGGTGGGGGCGACGCTATCCCTGGGCTGGGAGGAAAGGAGGGGGCGACGCTATCCCTGGGCTGGGAGGAAAGGAGGGGGCGACGTTATCCCTGGGCTGGGAGGAAAGGAGGGGGCGACGCTATCCCTGGGCTGGGAGGAAAGGAGGGGGCGACGTTATCCCTGGGCTGGGAGGAAAGGAGGGGCGACGCTATCCCTGGGCTGGGAGGAAAGGAGGGGGCGACGTTATCCCTGGGCTGGGAGGAAAGGAGGGGGCGACGCTATCCCTGGGCTGGGAGGAAAGGAGGGGGCGACGTTATCCCTGGGCTGGGAGGAAAGGAGGGGCGACGCTATCCCTGGGCTGGGAGGAAAGGAGGGGGCGACGCTATCCCTGGGCTGGGAGGAAAGGAGGGGGCGACGCTATCCCTGGGCTGGGAGGAAAGGAGGGGGCGACGCTATCCTTGCGCTGGGAGGAAAGGAGGGGGCGACGCTATCCCTGGGCTGGGAGGAAAGGAGGGGGCGACGCTATCCCTGGGCTGGGAGGAAAGGAGGGGGCGACGCTATCCTTGCGCTGGGAGGAAAGGAGGGGTGTCGTAATTCTATGTAGATTGCCAAGATTGAAGGTGCAGAGTTTTCAGTTGCCATCAGAATAAATAATCCACTGCAACTTTGACTTGTGTGATGATGGCCATAAAGAAGGAAAGAAAAGCATGTTGCAAGTCTTACTGACAGACAAGACACAAAAGCAGCACTGTCAGAGCAACCTCCCTAGGGCATCAATGGTGAAGATTCACTAAGCTTCAACATGGGTTCTCACACAGTGATCCATTTAAGTCAATGGCAAGAGCCAATATAGGATTAGTGAATCCCAACCATTGATACAATATATATATAAAAAAAAATGTCTATCTACTTATAGTATCATCATATTACTGGTATATTGTCCAACACAGTTGTTTGAAATACCTTCACTGGACAGATCTCCTAGTCCCACATCCTCTTGCTGCATGAAGAGTTCAGAGCCGATTAAGTAAGGCAAAGGTCTGTCAATGTAAAGATCCTGAAACAAAAACAGGTAACTGATCTCAGTTTTGTCTAAATCTAAAAATAAAAAATAAATATTTTAATAAAGTGGATAGTTAATTTGTTCTTTTAAGATCGTTCTTAGTATAACAAGTCTTATCCTAAACCACCATTACATTGCTTAATCATATCCACATTTTTCATTTTGAACTATCGTAGCTTCCATTTAATAGGATTTTGCAAAATACGCTACAGTACAACGTTTAGGAAATGGGGATAAACCACTAAAAAAACCTCGGAGACGGACTGGAAAAGAAAAACAAACATTTAGAACTTTAATTGTGCCAAACTAGCAAAAAAAATTATTAATGTCTGAAGATACATTACGAAGGAACAAACATGAAAGGCTACTGCCCAATGACTTCAGACCAGTATCTCTTTCGGAGAAGCTTTGGTAAAGCAAGTTGTTGACGTGAAGGTACCAACAGTTTTGTTACAGATCAGCTCAGAAAGACAAGGGGCACAAATGTGACCCGTTTCTACATCTGTCCTCTTTGGGGAATACATGGGGTCCACGCTTATCCGACGGAACACATCCTGCAAACCGCCGTCTGATAATGGACCGTCGGATTGCGGGTCCATGTTTATCCGCGGCGGTGAGCGTTGAATAAGCGGTTCCGATGTCGGATAATGCTTCCAGTGGACTGCATTATGCGGCGTCGGATAAGGCATTCAACAGAAAGCGGGCCGTCGGATACCGAGGACCGCCTGTAACTGCTAAACAGAACTGTATGATGCAGCAAAGAGGAAAGATTAAGGCTCAATGGCACAATAGGCAGTAAGCAGAAATATGCAATGATTGCTTCTTCAAGGAATGCATGCAATATTGGGAAATAATTGCGAAATGGAATTGTATGATGCACCAGTACTTCCTAGAAAGCAATCACTACATACTTATATTTACTTGCTATTGTGCCTTTGGCCCCTAAATTTGAAAAGCAACTATGTATACGCAAATTATATGAATGAATGTTAAAACTGCATACAAATGTTCAATACTGACTAAAGATCAACGGTTAAAGCAACAGTCTTGCGTGATCGCAATTTTTTCTCTCGCTTTTTCCTTTTTTACTTTAAGAGAAAAATTGGATGCTTTGTTTGCGAAACAAGCATTTTGGATTAATTGTCCGGCAACTTAAAATGGAGCTCTCTCCAGAGCAGTCTAAAGGTTACCATGGTAACATCAGAAGCTAGAGATCAAGAAAATCATGAAAAGAAAAAAAAAAAAAGACAGACATGCTTGGTGGGCAAGATATTAACATTATAGGAGTTAAACTCATATAGGCTTCTGGAGGGAGGATTGCTGCTTTAAATCAATTAGCTCCTAGAAAAAGAATTCTGATTCACTCAACATATGTTCCAATTCACGAATTACATATACATTACGAAGTAACAGCAGCGGGGCAGCATGATCTTACATCGCTTATTTACCTTTGGCTCTAGAATAAGTTCTACTCGTTCATTTAGTTCCTCTTCTTCTGAGTCTGAATTTCCTGCCTTAATATCCAGTTGCTCAAATGCAGTTTCAAGCACTTGCAATCCATAGCGGACAGCCTCTTGTACTTTTGGAATCAACTCAGCTTCTTTTTGTTCCCGTGTTTTCTCCTTAAAGACAAAAAAAAATAAAAATAAAGTAATTTGGCATTACTATGTTGGGTGTGAACAAATCCAAAAATCGGTGCTGACAAGATCCCAAGCCCATAATCCAGCGGCAATAAAATCCACACTCAGATGACCTGAGAGGTCGCCACTATCTTTAAATGTCCTGCACGGGACATCTGAGCGGAGATCGGGATCGGTACTGCGACATGTCAAGTGGCGAGGTGTTCTTGAGGGGAGTTGTTCGGTGGCAGGGTGTCAGTGGAGGTATAATCGCAGCCAAACATCCCATTCCGCTAGGAGAGGGCAGTCAGCAAAGTAATTTTATATCTTTATATGACGGATTGGCAAAAATGTTAGGTACCCATTTCTACTCGGATTTAAAAATTGGTTGTGGATAATTCAAGCACTGTCAATAGTATCCAAATGAAATCAAATGATTTCACTCTGTATGTAATCATCTTGACATAATGAAAGATTTGTCATACCTGTTCAAGCTTGTCTCCTGGATCGGATTTGACAACATGCTCTTCAACTTCTTCATCGTATACTCTCTGACAAAAGTAAAAACACTTAAATCAGACACCTCAATATTGCCAGAGGGAGCTAGGTGTAAAGATGGTGTTAAAGCGAGAAGAAAAAAAACACACAAAGGGAGCCCAGAGCTACTTCCAATATGACAAAAATACAGAGATAGATAGGATAGATATCTATCACGAGTGAGCACATTCACATCTCTTAGGCAGGTCTACAACCCTGCGTTTCACCATTATCCCCAGCATACAGTGCTTCCACTGCAGCAAGGGATTCTGGGAAGTGACATGCAAATGAGCACACTATGTCACCTTTTGTCTGAAAAACCATTGTAACATGGAGCCCATAGAAACTAATGCTCGCTGTTAACCCAGCTTTAAAGCACAGCATGGGAATCAGATGCAAAGCCAGAGAAACCATTCACAGACCTGTTTCAACCTTAATGGTTATCATCAGTGTTAAGTTGGTTGTACTGCTGTCTTTGCATTTTCAAGACTGTAGGGTTTACCATCACATAACTTAAAACAATTCTGAAGGGGAGGTGGTGTGGTGTCTGGGGTTCACTTTGCTTTCCTCTGGATCAATATCCTATAAATATAGCCTATGTATCTAGATAGATATAGATATCTTTTTCTCCCTCCCACTTTAAAGCACTTACATTTTCAATGAACTGAGTATTAGATAACATGAGAAAATCATTGAAGACATTGTGCAGTCGGCAATCTGTGGCTTTTGCTTCACGAATCAGTCCATCCAACCGTTTCTCGATCTCGTGCGTCCTTGATATGGTCTGCTGAGAGAATTCTCGAAGGAAATTCAGGAGCTAATACAGAACAGAAAGAGATGGCTGGTTTGTGTGTGATAAACAGTGTACATGCATACCCCGCATTAACGTACACAATGGGACCAGAGCATGTACTGTATGTAAAGTGAAAATGTACTTAAAGTGAAGAACTCCCTTTTCCCCACTTGTCGATGCATGTACTGTACGGCAATCGTCATATACGTGCATAACTGATGTAAATAATGCATTTGTAACAGGCTCTATAGTTTCCCCGCTTGCGCACAGCTTCGGTACAGGTAGGGAGCCGGAATTGCTGTTCAGGACGTGCTGACAGGCGCATGTGTGAGCTGCGGTTTGCCTATTAGGCGATATGTCCTTACTCGCGAGTGTACTTAAAGTGAGTGTCCTTAAACCGGGGTATGCCTGTATACTGTATAGACCAAGACTCTTGACAAAAGGCAGAGGCGTCAAGTATCTCTAAGCATTCAGCCTATTTTTTTGTATTTATATTGGGTATATATTTATTATGGTCTTGTAATGTTACTTTTGTACTTGTATTTTATCCTTTAGAATCACAACGACATGTTTGCAATTTCCTAAATACTGGTGTCCTCCTCATTCCTTCTATACAATTTGTTTGGGGAATGTTCCCTATATTTACTTGCAACTAATGTATGACGAGCACACACAGTAAAAAAACAGAAATGTAATATAAAAAAAAACAACAACATTGGTCAATGTTTCTGAATAAGGTCTCTCTTGCATTCCCCATCCCACTGTTAGTGCGTGCTGGTCATGTTATTGCATGTGTTCAGGTTTCAACATAGTTCATATCTGCTGTCTAATTTTATGTTTCTATTTGACCCTCCATTTTCCACTCTATTGTAAATCACACCATATTTTATCCTTGCCTACCTTTCATATTTAGGATAACCTTGTGTCTATTGCAATCAGTTCTAAATTCCCTTACTATATTATTCTTTACTACCTCTGCTGGGAGGCAATTCCATGAATCTACCACCATTTCAGTGAAGTACTTCCTTTTATTTTCCAAACCTCCCACCCGCTAGCTTCAGTACATGACCTCTTGTTCTAGCACTTCTCTTTATTCTGTCTTTTGTAACCTGGCACTGATTTGCCTTTATTGCACCTTTTTTTTTAAATTACGTTTGTCCCAAGAAAAACAATAAAAGATATTAGTGCAAATTCCTGCTTAACACCCAGTGACATTGGATAAAAGGGAGCAGCCAGACGAAATCAAACCTGTTCCAGGTGTCAGCTCACTGGTGTTTACAAACTAACTTAAACTTAAGTAAAAATACTTATAGGTGCCACATTTGGGTAAAAAAGGCATTGATTGATTAACGGGTTACAGCCGAGTAAACATGTTACTGCCACCAGTAACATTTTGGTCATGGAGGAATTGCCATCTTACATTAGGTGCAGTGGGCCTAGCTTATAAAACCAATACTGCAAATATCAGGGAATGCTTCAATTATCGAGATCCAATATTTGTATTGATAAATTCCTCAAGTTTGTCTGCTCAATTACTTTAAAATATTATTAAGTGTAAATACATTGGATTGCATGGGGGCAGTTTAACAACTTTGCTGCCAGACAACACATTAGGGGTCCTACTGGCAGTGGAGGGTCAAGTATATCTTTGGCTGATGGAAAGGGGTTAATAATACCCCCCCCCCTTCCTGTGAATATTAACCCCATCAGTGTCAGAGGAAACAGAAAATACATTGCTTTGCAATGCTAGGAGTCATCGAGAAGGGTCAAGGCCACATTTAATCCAAGTATTTGTTTACCCGGCAGATGGCTCTATAACCATTTCCCTCTCCCTTATTTAGCTGGCAATGACTCTCATACCCTCCAACTGTACCGGTTGTATAGGTCCTGTAACTATTCAATTCACCGTACCTTTTATATAGGGTGACCATACGTCCCAGTATCACAACAATGTTCTCAAAATCGTTTAAATGTCCCGGTTTTTAGCTTTATCCAGTTTGGACCTCACTTAAAACTCTTTAAAAACCCAAGTATTTTTTTTTTTCCTTTCATTTTTTAATATAGGATTTGTAGTTGAGGGTCTCCGGAGTTGAACCCCGTTAATTTCATCTAACAGGGACCCCCTGCTTCCAGAGATACTTACCCCCAAAGGTTTATATTAATAAATGACACCATTATTTTGCTACACAAGAGTTTGTTAGGAAACTGAAATAAATCAATAATACAACAAATGGGGACGCTATTAGACAAGTACCATTTTAATATTTAGTTTCAAGTGATGAAATTTGTTTTATAAATATATTTTTTTCTAATGCGTCAAGGTTTTTACTTTGGAAAATCTAGTCACTGTACTTTTTTTTTAACCTATTTCTACCAGTGGTTCAAGTTCAGAACCTTGAGCTAATCAAAGCTAGGAGAGACTTCTCTGATAATGATCACCTTGGTTATAGGCATTTAATGCCACTTCTACTGTGAGGTGTATAATTTTATTGGTAATATGAGAATATATCTGCATATGGTAAATTGCATGTGTTACAGAGCCTCCTTAGGGGGGTTACTTACTTGGACTCTCAATCATGAACCCCCATTTTCTCCCAAATGATAGGACTCAAACAGTTCTGTTTGGGGGGTAAGGTATAGACTTATATATTAGGATAAATCATTTATGGACTGTGGCATCTACCTACATTTAATAGGGCAGCAGATGTAAATAGTTACAATCTCGTCAGTGTCAATGTGTTGCAGATCACTGTAACACTGCATGGGTTAAGCACACGTCACGTGTCCACCCGCCCCCATATCACATCCCAAGGGGGTCTCCTCACCCCGGCATCTGCCCCCAGCGACCAGCTCTGGCTGCTCTTCCCGATCTCCTCCAACGACCACGACCTCTCCCACACCGGTTCCTCTGCCGTCGGCCCGTTCATGGGTGAAACCAGAGGTGGAGGTTTTCCGGGAAACCGGGGCCGTCCCTTTCCGAGTGTCCGGAAAAATAAAAACCGTCGGCGGCTTCCACAGGTACGCCGGTGGGGAGATAGTGACGTCGCGGTATGACGTCACGCTCCGGCGAGGAAAGCGCACTAGAACATCACCGATACTATCTACTTAGTCTGTCACCGACGCCATACTGGAACCAGCGTCAGGTGACCCCTGTCATGTGACCGAAGTGGTGTCAGAGCACGTGATCAAGTTTCACAAGCTGCTGTTGTCAGAAAGGGCGGGAAAGGCTCCTCCTCTGTGTTGCTTCCCGGCCAGGGAGTGTGGTCCTTGCTGTGAGATAGAAATATGTATGTGGGGTTTATGCGCCCCCCTGTGCTTCGAATACCATCAATTATAACCATTTTCATCGTCTTCAGTCTTTCCTCATTTACCATTTGGACCTTCAGTGCCACAGAGTTTTAAAAGGATCAAAAATGGCTCAACATTTATTTTATCAAATAAAGATACCACTTGTGCTATATACACTGTAAGGTGGAGGAGGGGGTTTATCACTTTTTTGTACTCACCATAACGTGTTTTTTTTGTTTGTTTAATCAAGAATCCCGAAAACTCACATACCTGGGTCCTTGCTAATGCAGCATTGATGACTAAATGTACATGTTCTGGGTCCCTCTGGCAGAAAAGGGGTAATCATGTGTTCTTACAATATATATTAAGCACTCAGGTCAGTATGGCCACTGAAGCAATACAAATTCACTCATCAAGTGATCAGCATTATCCAATTAAAATGTAATTTGTGGTCTGCGAACACCAGATCATATTCACTGTATTTCAGTCCTTGCCAGCAATTTTTTATAGAAGTGGGTTGGCAGTGCTGCAGTATTTTTTTTAATTGGAATTGCTACAGTAGCAATCTATCAATGGTTTCCAGAAACCAAATTATAACCATGTTTGACCATGAGCAAGTGTTTCCAGGAATAGGTCTCAGATTCTTCTAAAACAAAAAATGGAAAACAGCAAACTCCATTGTGCAGTGTTTATATTAAAAAACAAAACAAAGAAAACATGCTTCAAATATACTCGTGTAACGGGTATTCCCCCACCCAATCGTATATAGTGTGTAGGTGAGGAGAACCTAATGTTACCTGGTGTGGTGCGTTACCTGTTAGGCTCCCAGGAGGGCTGAGCTTCCGCCACAGGGAACCTGGGGCAAGTATAATATGAGTAACCCTGTACATACATACCCCGGTTTAAGGACACTCACTTTAAGTACACTCGCGAGTAAGGACATATCGCCCAATAGGCAAACCGCAGCTCACGCATGCGACTGTCAGCACGTCCTGAACAGCAATACCAGCTCCCTACCTGTACCGAAGCTGTGCGCAAGCGGGGAGACTATAGAGCCTGTTACAAATGCGTTATTTACATCAGTTATGCACGCATATGATGATTGCAGTACAGTACATGCATCGATAAGTGGAAAAAAGGTAGTGCTTCACTTTAAGTACATTTTCGCTTTACATACATGCTCCGGTCCCATTGCGTACGTTAATGCAGGGTATGCCTGTACTCGGTGCAGCGCCTCCACCTGCGATGGCTCCCACCAGAGGGGGAGTGGTTCCTCGCAGGACAATATATTAATACACATACACTCAGCATGTATAACAACCAATGCCTTTACTATGATAATGCAGGGTGGCAATAACACATAACATGTACACTTATACTCTAACGGTATAACCTTAGCGGCTCACCCACTCATTAGGAGTAAGTCTCCGTCCCCTCACCGCGTGCCCCACACACCGTGTCCATGTATAGCAATGTGTTGGTATAGGCTCGGTCCTCTACTCGCTAGTGTCCCTAAAGAGTTTAGCCTAAGGAGGGATCAGCGCCTGATGACCGGTGTTGGTGCACTTGTTGTTATAGTACCTTCCGGTCACGGCGGTGACCGGTACCTCTTCGAAAAGGATCAGACGGATCGCGGTCTGCCTCCTGGGTCTCAATGTCCAGCCGTCTGGTCCCAGACGACTCGCCAGCAAACCTGCTCCTCACACTTGTCCCTTTGTCCCTAGCTGGTAATACAGTGAAGGGTGATTCTCGCTACTACTATAGGTCGTCCCTGCAGCACAGCAACCTTCTGTGACTTCAGGGAACGCTCCTAGGGGCCTACGGGGTAGCCTGTCCTATGCAGGTGGGTCACTGACCCCCTGCACCCACACTACCTCTCCCTTCAACCCCTGGATCCCCTCTCACTAACTCCTACCTAATACTCACAGCAACCCACTACACTCACTGTACCTGCAGCAACACACTGCAACCAACGCACTGCAACCTGCTTGGTACCTGCAGCAAATGGCTGCACACACACTGGTACCTGCAGCTACACTGCACACACACTATGCCTTCTTGTCAGCACTGACAGCCGTGACACTGACAAGGCTGCACCTCACACGCACCTAAGGGCAGGGTCCCTAACCTAGGGGCCTTCGCTATGAACTTACCCACTAACCTAGTGGGGAGTGAGGCCTACCTTGGCCTGGGGTGTCTGGGGCCTAGTACAGCAGAGCACTGCTCTCTGTACATTCCTTCCCCAATCACTTCCTGGATCCAACACCCTGAAGACAAAACCCTGTCTGCACACAACATTGTATCTTCTTTGCTGCAGGAGAAGCTGCCAGCTCTATTGGCTGTCTGGCTGCCTGTGACCAGGGTGAAAGTGCAGTCCCCAGAGGCTGCTGGGAATTGTAGTTCTTGGTACAGCTCTTTCCTATGGGGACCGCGTGCGCGATCTTTACTGCGCCTGTGCGCAGCTGTAATGGCCGCCGCTACGCTTAACTGCGTCTGCGCAACCTCCCAGAGCTCCTTCACACTTGTAATGGCCACCGCTTCCCTTGCCAACCTCAGCGCATTGCGTGAACCTCGCGCCAACCACAACATGGCCGCCGCGGCTATCTGCGCATGCGCATCCCTTCGTGCATGCGCGAGCATCAGGACCCTGACGGCGCCGGCCCAGATGGCGGCGCCAACAGGGAGAAGTCGCCTTCCCCCACTGCCACAGGGGTAAGGCAGGGGGCAAAGGAAGATCAGGGGAACCGGGGGTGACCCCCTTACACCCGCATACACAATTATTATTATTGTTTATTTGTAAAGCGCCAACATATTCCACAGAGTGGTAAAATGGGGGTACAGAGATTTGATAATTAAACAGCTGCATACAAATAATGACAAACAAATATAAAGAGATAATAAGGGCCCTGCTTGTGAGAGCTTACTCTCTAGAGGAAATGAGTGACGATGTAGAAACAAAAGGTAAAGTGACTGCTTATTGTGGGATGGCGCATGGTTGGAGTATGGTCCAGCCAAACAGCTGATCCCATTAAGGTTTGAGGTTGGGGATGTTTCATAGCATGGAGATTGGTGCCGCTGCACAGCTGGTCTCAATGGGGTTGGATGTTAGAGGTATGCCAGAAAAGGTGAGTTTTCAGGGAGTTTTTAAATGTGAAAGCTTGGGGTAGAGTCTGATGGTACGTGGTAGGGAATTTCAGACAGAGGGGGCAGCACAGGAGAAGTGTTATAGGTGGGAGTGAGAGGTGATAATAAGACGGAAGAAAAGGCGAATTTTGTGAGCAGAGTAGAGAGGGTGTTTTAGGGATATATTTGGGGATGAGGGCTGAGATGTAAGGTGAGGCGGCGTCGTTTAGAGCTTTGTAAATCAGAGTTTTGATTTAAAATGGGATTCTAGAAAAATGGGAAGCCAGTGTAGGGATTTGCATAGTGGAGCAGCAGAAGTGGAGCAGTGAATGTGATAGATGAGTCTTGCCACAGCGTTTTGGATGGTTTGGAGTTGGGATATTTATTTATAAAATGTTTTACCAGGAAGTATTACTTTGAGAGTTGAAAAATCAGAGAAGGGGGACGTAATGACCAAAAAAAGTGTTTATTGGCTGATAGAAAACATAATAGATAGTACTGGAGCTAACACTCTAACGCGTTTCACACGCAAAGTGCTTTATCTTCGTATGACAAACAGTAAAAAGTTATACAAAAGTAACATAAATTTAGATCGCTAATGACCGGCAACTCCAACTACATTATATACATGCTTAAATGCGGTTGTGGCAGTAAATACATTGGAAGAACGATACGTCCTCTAAAAATCAGAATAGCAGAACATCAAAGATCAATTTTAATAAAGGATGACAAGTACCCAGTATCAATACATTTTTCTACATGTCCTCATGGCAATCTGGAGAATTTTTCCTTTAGTGCTCTGGAACAGATTAATACACCAACCAGGGGAGGAAACAGAGAAACAATCCTCAACTGTAGAGAAATGTTTTGGATTTAAACACAGGGTCATTGTCTCCCCTTGGAATAAACACATCCTGGGAACTCAAACATTTCCTTGTTCGATTTCCAACAGACATTATGTTCTCTCTGTATTTACTGCAATATGTTCATCAATAGCACTTTCAGTGATAGAATCTTATAGATGTATGTATAATCACTAATTAATGATGTATTGATTTGGTAGATCTTATTAAGCATTTATAATATATTTCAGTAGTTACGAACTTCTGTTGTTAAAATGATACTGTATACAGTCTCTATAAACATTCTTCATTTAAAATACTGTAATCACTTCACAATATGTTTAAAACATATTTATTCGAGCTTACATTGTTATTCACTGTAGTTGTTATAGACATATTATTACTAATAGAATAACATTCAACATTATTATTGTATATGAATTTTTATTAAGATCATTTCACATGAAGTTACCCTTTCATTATACATTATTTCATCCTCTATTATGATTCTTATGTAATCATTACTCCTACCCTAAACAAATCCTATTTATTATCAATGCTTTAACTCAAATATTATCCATGTCACGTATATAATTTATCCTTTAAATACTAATATTAATGTATTGATCAGCATTATCCTTTAATATATGTATTACTAATCGGATTATATAATTACATTATTCCGTACAGATTAATTATATATTGGTTTAGACTTTTCTAATTAAGGTGTATGTTTTATGCTGTTCCTTATAGATGTGTTTCATTCTTTTAATATATTATAATTTTTGTATATCTTTTCTGTATTATTTTCATATAATTTTAACTGACATGGAGAAATATCTCCTATATATTACATCTGGCACCCTGTTTTCCTACTATGTCAGTTTTTACTCTATCATGTCAGCTTCTGTCCATGGTGGATCTGTTCGGGGCAGGCTCCGCTTGTGTGTCGCTCCCCCTCTTCTAGGGGGCGTGTTGCAGGGCGGGAGTCTTCGGCGGGCGGTTTTCCCATGGACTGAAGCATGACACTAGTGAATCAGCGTCATCTACTATTGACATCCACACTCTAGATCAGGGGGGAGCAAACTTTTTTCCCTGCGCCCCCCTGCCGACGGTCTCCTCACTCCCACGCCAACCCCCTCATCCCCACTTACCTCCGCTCTGGCGTCATGATGTCACGTTGCCATAGCAACGTGACGTCACATGACCTCGCGGCGTCATTTGACGCCGCTTTGCCTTGGCGACGCGGGAAGGAAGCCACCGGAGCCAAGGTACGTAAAGGCTTACAGAGGCCCTGCAGCTCCCCCGGCACTTAATTTAAGCGGGGCCTCTGTAAACGCTCCCCCCCCCAGTTTGCACACCGCTGCTCTAGATGTCGCTGGTGCCAACGGGTATGCCGTCTCCCAGATTCTCAGCTCTTCTGTGTTTTTATTATGTGAGAAGCTCCCACGTGAACGCCGCATCACTTCCGGTCCCGGTTTCGGCCTTAACCGGCAATATTGCAGTGTATAAAACAGGGGAGAATGTAAGGGAGCATTTCTTCCCTGCTGCTCTGCTCTGCATTTCTTCTACTGAAGATCACACTGTTGGTCCCAAATTACATTGTTACAATCTTGTCAGTGTTTAAAAACAGTTTGTTTTGGGAAATCCAATTTTCAAGTGTCAAAAAGTGAGATTGAAGTACTGTATGTGTTCAAGGTTGGAGAGGCTAGGGCTTTGTGCATATAAGATTGTGTCATCTGCATACATGTGTATTGAAGCTCCCTTACAAGCTGTAGGAAGATCATTGATGAACACAGAAAAGAGTAGGGGCCCCAGAACAGAGCCTTGCGGGACACCACAGGTGATATCCAAGAGGTTGGAGTTAAAGCCTGAGATAGATACATGTTAGGATCTACCTGATAGGTAGGACTGAAACCAGTTTAAAGCATTCTTCCTTATTCCAGAGCTCTAGAGTTTGTTAAGCAAGATAACATGATCAACAGTATCAAAAGCCTTTGCAAAATCTAGGAATATTGCACCACTGAGGTGTCCCAGTTCCATTCCACACTAGATTTCATTCCAAACTTTTAGCAGGGTAGTTACCATGGAGTGTTTGAGGCAAAAGCCAGATTGGAATTGGCTAGGGAAATTTCTCCTGGTATAGTAATCGCTTAGTTGGGAGTGAACACATTGTTCCATGACTTTGGATAGTATTTGGAGAAGAGAGATTGGCCTGTAGTTTGAGACAGTGTTTTTGTCCCCACTTTTGAAGATTGGGACAACTCTGACAGTTTTCCAGGTCTTAGGGATATGGCCTGCAGACAGAATAGATTTGACTATGGAAGCAATTGGTTTGGCAATAGCTGGGGCACCAAGTCTAAGAAACTTAGATTGCAGTAAATCAGGTCCACATTGGCTGATTAATTTTAATTTGGGGAGCGCCTGTGTAATCTCCTCTTCAGATACTGGGAAAAATTGAAATTGTGAGCAATTGTGGGAGAGGGTGGGGCTATACAGGTACTCTCTGAATGAGGTTCATGTTTGTGGTTTGGGTTGCGTTTCGCTAATAAGTTAGTGGCACACCCCACAAAGTAATCATTGAATGCATTTGCAATGTCAGTGAGGTTTGTCAGAGTAATATCAACCTTATTGATATTACTTGGTTGTTGATGGCTAGAAGGTTGGTATATATTGTGGATAACCTTCCAGAAGTTAGCTGGGTTTGATGTATTCTGGCGAAGATTGTCAGAGTAATATTGTGCTTTTGCATGTCTTGTTTGCCTTGTGCACATATTCCGCAGGCATCTGTAGTTATTAAGATCCTTGGTAGTGCCAATTACTTTGTAGCTTTTTCACAAGGCATCCCTGAAATGGTAGAGAGCTATAAGGTAAGTTGTAACACACTTAAAGTGGGCCCCATACTTTTATTCTGCATAGTGTGCCATGGGTATCACAGAGTTTTAAGAACTCGGAATGGAAATAGTCGAGCGCAGAATCAGGGTCGGGAATTAAGTCGATTCTGTACCAAGGACGGTTGGTAAAGTCAGCCAGAAACTATTGTGGGTTAAAGTTTCTAAATGTTCTAGTGAGGTGAACTTTAGGGCTTGATTGGGGTGATTTAATTTTCCTTACACATGTAGCCATGGCTGGTCCAGGGCTATATTTTCTGCCTCCTGACACATAAGTCCTAGTAGCTACAGGCAGTGTCAGGCTATCCTGTGGGTTTACCCCCCCTACCTCCCTCATAATGCCTCTCTGAGTTACAGGGGGGGAGGTGAAACTGGGTCTGTGTACAGCCAATCATTTTGCAGACCTTGTGCCCCCCCCCCCTCTGTGCCTTAGGGAGGAAGTGTCTTAAATTATAGTCAGTCTAGTTGTAAGTCTGAAGATGAAGAAAATAAGGCGCAAACTTAAATTAGTGACAAGTGACAAATAAACAAATATTTAAAGTGCAATATTCCAATGCTTGTTATGCATTATATATCAGGTGCTGCCAAAAACACATGCAGTTTCACTGCAATAACCAAAAGTGAATAAAATACGTGTTCACGGCACAAACTGAATAAAGTGAATAATAAAGGGATTGCACGGTAATAAATGATACCAGCCCTGCTGAGTGATGTTGTGCACTCCTCCGTTGAACCAGGGTCTCATAGGTTAAACCGCCATCACAGATACATGTAGGAAGAAACACATACAGAAATGCTGGTGCAATAACGTTTTATCTCCAAGCAACAAACAACACAAAGGGGATACAGTAAACTCACGCTCTCCCCCAAGGTAGTGTACAGGGAGTAAAGAAGAAAAGATGTTCTCTGGCGCGTTGATTACCTTCCTCCATTAGCACTTTTAAGTTTATCACTGTATATTTGTAATTAACTAATTTATATTAGATTAGTGTTTAGCGCTGCTTTTTTCCTTTTGTTGAGCGTGCAGGGAGTGACTTGGGGCGCACTCCAACCCTAACTCCGCTCTCGTCAGCAGCTGGTACTCCCGTCCTGCCTGGTCATCCACACGGAGTCTTTCCCGTCTGCTTGTCTCACCAGCAGGCGCTCCGGAGACCTCTGATGTCAGCGCTGGATTGTAGAGTCGTTGGTATGGTGGCCTACAAGGTCCAAATAGCCCAACTTGTTTTGCCAAATAATAGGCTTGTTCTGGGGTTGTGCTGGGATCTGTGAGGTACCATGTTTAAATACAACAAAAAACAAACAAAGATGCCCAAAGATACTTCCAATGTGACAAAAATGCACAGTGCAATACCTATATAATCTCTTGAAAAAGGGTAATTTAGTTTAACCCTTTGGCCAAAGCATCTTAAGCTTGCTGACAATTTCAAGGCATGAGCGTAGCAGGTCCTAACACTCCCTGGGTTAAAATGCTTATTTACCTGTATAATTACAGTAAGAATGATCTGCATTGGATCTGTCGTAACCTGGCAAAGTGAAACTGACATGCCAACTTGGAAAGTGGGAAGGGGCGAGCTTAAACCTTGGGGGTGAGGGGCCACTACCCTCCCAAAAGCAACTGAGACCAGCTGCACACAGTTAATAAACATACAGATACCCAACAAGCTCTGAGAAGCCCCAACCATTACCACATAATATATATGTATATAAGTGTCAAAAGGAGTGCTAGTGGGCGTGGCTAAATGTATACAACAAAAAACAGACAAAGATGCCCAAAGCTACTTCCAATATGACAAACATACACAGTGCAATACCTATATATTCTCTTGAAAAGTGTAATTTAGTTTAACCCTTTGGGCAAAGCGTCTTAAACCTGCTGCCACTTTCAAGGCATGACAAAGTTTTCATCCGAGTTTTCAAACCATGCGAAATTGCAAAGCTGCAAATCAGTCAGAGCTCAATCACAGAACGGTAATAATTTGCCAAGCGATTCAATTAATGATGCTAACTTGCACCCAGAGACTCAAGTCTGGGTTTTGCTAGAGAGGAGAAAATGCTTGGCGAAACACTTTTGGAATTGTGATTGAACTGCAGTTCATTGGTAAAACAGCAAATTGGTTGTGGAAAGATGTGATTTGTGGGAACTTTTGTCCCTTAACAATGTTGCAAACTGGTTTCGCCAGGAATCAAATTTGGTACAAAAAATGTAATTAATTAAAAAGCGGAAAAAGTTTGCAAATGCATTTTGGAAAGTTTCGCAGTTCTCTCTAGCAATGATCCCGAAGAACAAAAAAGAAAAAAACAACTCATCGACCACTAGGTGGAACTGAAAGAAAACAAATGACAGACTTCTAGACTGTAATAGGTAAATCGCTAAATTCAGGGTCACCTGTAAAACATGTGAAAATATTAGCCAGCAAGCTTCGAGCCATTGGTGGTAGTGGTGCTATTCCATAATACATTTTCTAGTGCGTAAGGTGTCTTATTGACTTCCACTTTTTGGTAATAGCCCTTAATGTTTACAGTATCTCACTTTTCTAATCCATCCTGATCAGCAAGGATTTATCCTGGGAAGGCAACAATAAAGGAAATACCTTCTATAGTGGCCGACTACCTCACTATGGCCCTTCCCCTCCTGACTTGGTATGTGTCTTGTATAAAAAGGACATTGCTCTCTCTCCCCCATAACTCTTCCAGAACGTAGCTCACATTTCCCCAAGCACAAGGTTTATCTCTGTTTAAAATGTGGATGGGTAAAGATTGTTACCCTGAAAACTTGGAAAGCAGCAGTTCCAATTTTGATTTTTTTTTTAAATTATACCTGAACCATGGAGCATGCCAAGTTCCCAAGATATTGGTTGTGGAATCACCGACAGAAAATCGCAATGTCATCTCCTGATGTCACATTTCCCAATAACGCTGCAGCTTTCTGTTGGCCGCTGCACCAAAGTTGACCCTACAACCAAAATTTGACCACCTGGAAAGTACTTCTGCCTGGTGAGAATAAACAGTAGGAATTGCCATACAAACAATTTACTGTAGGCTTTGTTTTAAAAAAATAAATATATATATATATATATATATATATATATATATATATATATATATATATATATATGTGTGCATGCAATGTCTTGGATATAACGTATACCCTGTTCACTTATGTAACTATGTATTTGTAACCATGTATTATTTGTCATCATAGCTCTATGCCCAGGACATACTTGAAAACGAGTAGTAACTCTAAATGTATTACTTCCAGGTAAAACATTTTATAAATAAATAAATATAGCTAGGAAATATAAATAAGGTTGGTAATCTGCTTTAAATGGCATCATATATAGCTCACTTTTAAAATAAGTAGGGAGTAGGCTTTTGTTTTTATGATTTGTTTTGCCTACAATACTTTGGTTTGAATGAGGGGAAGTAATCCTCAGAAGGGTTTGTTAAAGTCTCAAATACACTGTGTCGACTCTATCTGACCCTACAGCGAAGCCGTCCTGTCACAACTTAAAAAGCAGGGATCCCAGTACCAAAACTTCAGGTACTCCACTTACAACTTTAGCTCAACCTGAAAAGGTTCCGTTCTATTTTGTAATTTTTTGTTATTAAGGTACGTGAAGGAATCTTTTAGGGTTGATCTTACTTTCTATTCCAAATTTTTTTTTATTTTTTTACATTTTTTGTTAATTTGATTGCCCTTTTGAAACTATTGTTACATGCCCTATAATTCCGATATGATGCCTCTGTCCCTTCTGACTATAAGATTCTAAATGCCTGCCTCTTCCTTTCCATTTCTTCCCTACCTGTTTATTTAACCACATTGATTTAGACTTGTTGCTTTTATATTTATTACCCAAGGGTACACACTGATAAGTGTGCTTTTTTTAAAACTTATTTTTTATTTGTTTAAAAGGAACTTGGGGGGGATATAGAAAATAAAAGGGGAGGGGAAAGAAAGGGAAGGGGGTACCACCAATTACAACAACACTATTAGATACACAATAACATAAAACAACACCATCAATCATCATACCACAAACTACTCTTTTTGTGGCTCCCAGGTTCGGTCAAGTTCTAGAACCTTTCTATCTACATCCTAAGAGGACGAGTGGATCCAACAGCGAGAGGTGGGGAGGTTGGAGAGTGGTGGGCGAACCGAATTTGACCCCAAGTTGAGACGTTCTTCTCTGGGACTTACCCCAAGACTATGAAGGGGTCTCAATGTTCCTACTAGACCCGCCTGGAGTTTGAGTATGGATCTACAACCCCAAAGTTGACCTCTAAACATTCTGTTATGGATAAGCGGGTTACCACGGAATCAGAGAGTGCTAAGACTCTAGAAGTGGAGCAGCCCCCCTAAATTATATAAATATGGAGATAGTAAAAAAAAATGTTAAGGATTACCCTGGCTATCTCAAGGATCCTGGTGGTGCCCCCTGGTTCCCTTATTGTTTATTGTATATGTTTATTGTCTCTAGTTAGATAGACTCAGGTTTTAAAATGAGGCTCCTACACAGTTTCAGAGTCCCAGTATAAGATAAGCTACACCCCCAATTTTTTCCCAGAGCCTGCTGACAATTAAGGGGGCTGAGTCAAGTCAACTCAATTCAATTTTTCTCACAAAGAAGCGGGGGATTTAGTATTTTAGTTGTTTGTCCCCCCCCCCCCCCCTGTTTCATCTTATCCCAGTTAAAATAAAAGTATAGAACAGGCGAATGTACTTAGAAAGTGATTAGAAGCCCCAGGTTAGAAAATGTAGGGAAAAAAGGAGCACTGCAATGAAAGAGAACTGGAGGCAGCTTGAGAAAAACAAAAAAAAGATTTAGTGAAGCACCAGCCTAAAATTTAAAAGAAAACCATTCACGTGTTTTTCACCAAAGGGCGGTTTGCCAAAGAGTGGTTTTCAGAGTCAAATGGGTGTACCTTATGTAGGCGTTTCCCCACCGGAAGAAATGTCAACCTGTCTCCCAGGTAAAAAAAACACCCCAGGGAAGCAGTCGCTTTCTGAAATAAATGTTAACATCAGAAAGCTGACTGTCTTATAGTGTAAAAAAACACTCCCGCATAAGGGTACATACAGATAAACCAAATGAAGTATGGTTAAAAAACACAATAAAAATGACTCAAAATAAAAATAGAACAAATTAAACAAATGAACTGGATGCCTAAAGAATGATAATATATAAATAATCAATATAAATAACAAAATATAATATTAATGGATAAATATAATAATGTATAATTAATATATATATATATATATATATATATATATATATATATATATATATATATATATATATATATATATATATGGGGAAAGGAAAGCAGCGCCTTTGAAAAAGTCACCCGTGAGTGACGAAACGCGTCAGGGAGCGTCATCACGTTAGACGCAGGGGCATTGACGTCATCACCGCACGCCGGAACTGATTGGACCGCGCGACTGCTGCAGAGGCTTGAGCCACGAGGAGCCATCTTTCCAGGACCCTACACATGTATACGGATCATATCAGCCCTGGACAATTGTTTGGACACTGATCCTAATGCTGCAAGATCGGGACTGCCCCAGGACACTGCAGATACAAACCGGATGGTGGTGATTATTCACACAATGCTTGATTTTATTGCTTTCTTGTAAGCGCATTTCTTAATCCCTTCCCTCCCTTCCCCTCAATAAATTGACTATTTTACGCTATGGGTGTGCGCTCTCTCTCCCCTTTTTTTCTATATATATATATATATATATATATATATATATATATATATATATATATATATATATATATATATATAATATATAATATATCATTAAATACAAAGGCAATAAAGTCAGTCTATGCAAACATAGATGAAATCTAAGTACAGTATAGTATAAGCTAGCAAAATGTCTAACATCAATTGAAAGACAACCATGTCAGAGCATGAGTATCAAGACAAAATAGATATAAAAGTATCATAAGAAAGATATACTTTTTGACACATTCAAATGTAACATATTAAACTGTGGATTAGCAGAGGCAGGATGGAAGGACCATGGTAATAGTAATCGACTAAATCATATTACAGTATAGGAAATGAACAACAAACTAACTAATAACACTCTCTATCAGTGCTTGATCCAACTAACAAGTGAAGAATAATAATTTACACTAAACCAAATAAGTGTAAGTGCAAAAAGTCAGTGTGCAAAAAATCAGCTGCCTAGGGGACAGCAGACAATAGACGGTTCCAAATCTACTAAAACAAAATACATATACAAAAAGCAATATCCCCGGCGGTAGTGAGTTAATGTCCACAGTACCATATTCCAAATGACAGTCCTTGGTTGAAAAACTGTCCTGGCAAATGGGTGGATTAACCAATAAAGTTCTGGATGGATTAGATGGTCCTCAGAGAGTAATTCCAGGTGGTCTCTGTAATGAAACAAAGACAAAGACACACCAATTGCGCAGTAAGATTACAACAAAAACCCTAACTAAAGCGGGAAAAACCCCAATTTACAAGATAGATTCTTGTTTGTTCAGGGGAGAGAATCTGTACTGGGCCACGTCTTCACCTCGATATCCACGGACCCCACGTGGATGAACGGGGTGATTCTCCTGGTACTTGATGGTGCCTTCACGGATACAGCATAAGCCGCCGCAGCCAACGTACAAGGAAAATAAAACACAGCCTAGTGTAATACGCAACTACACTTTAATAAACTTAAAAATAACACACTACCCACACTTACAATTGGTATGGGTGAGGGGTGCCACTAACGAATGCCGTCCGCAACCTGCTTCCAACCAGGCAAGACCAGATGGGATCAGCAGTGGGTGGGCATGCACGTACGATACTAAGCTCCTCCTCCCTACGCGTTTCGTGACCATGTGTCACTTCCTCAGGGGTTCCTAATCTTACTGCGCAATTGGTGTGTCTTTGTTTCATTACAGAGACCACCTGAAATTACTCTCTGAGGACCATCTAATCCATCCAGAACATTATTGGTTAATCCACCCATTTGCCAGGACAGTTTTTCAACCAAGGACTGTCATTTGAAATATGGTACTGTGGGCATTAACTCACTAGCGCCGGGGATATTGCTTTTTGTATATGTACAGTATAGGAAATGTTATAGATCCTATTCTACATTTATCCCAAACGGTGATAAAGTGTTTAAGGAATGGATCGAAAACATCTCGCGTCTATTAAAATGCTTAATCCTGTCACCCCCTCGAATAGGGGCCGGTATAAACTCCATAGCTCAAAACCGAAAGTTGGTCAAATTTCCAGATGGACAATTAGAAAAATGTCTAGATACTGTGAGCAAAGCATCCTATTTCTTAATGGAGCGAATATGCTCCATAATTCTAATCTTCAAAGGTCTAATGGTCCGACCGACATATCCTCGACAACATCCACGTTAAATAGTAAATGACAAAATTAGAATTAAAGTTAATAAAAGTTTGAATTTTAGGAATTTTCTTACTGTGTATAACTTGATTGTTTTCATGGGATTGGCATAAGAGCAGACGCTACAACTGTCACATTAAAAAAAGCCTGATGGTTTTTTATTACTGTACATACTGTCCGACCCTGTATTAAACAGACTGGGGGAAAGATAGTTAGACAAAGATTTTGCTTATTTAAATGCAAATCTTGGTCCTTGTTCAACAGACTGTTGAATATCTTTGTCCAAGGTAATTGTCCCCCAATGTTTATAAAGTATGGAACGGATCTGTGTTGCCTGCCTACTGTGCTGTGTAAATTAGCTGATGATTTATCAGGTCTGGATCTATCAAATCCAGAACCTGTTTTTTGGGGGGACAATAAATCGGCACGGGTAGAGAGTTTCGCATTAAAATAGGCCTCATCTATATCCCTAGTGCTACAGCTCCTAAGATAAAATCTATCAGACAATTCCAGAGCTTGTGATTCAAAGTATTCCTCACTTGAACAGAGCCATCTAAGGTGGAGGAATTGCCCCTTTGGTATCCCTCTGATTAGTGACCTTGGATGATTACTTTCTGCTTTAAGAAAGGTGTTCCTGGCATTCTGTTTCCTATATATGTCAGTCTGTATATCTCCTGCAACATCAATGAATAAAGTGATATCCAAATAATTAATGTGATTAATATTATGTTCATATGTAAAAATAATATTAAGTGAATTATGATTAAGTGTGTTAATAAAAGTGTCCAGTGAATGTGGATCCCCCTTCCAAATCAAAATTAGGTAATCAATATAGCATTTAGAAAAAACAATATGCTCACGTAATGAATTAGACTCACAATAAATAAATGTGGACTCCCATAAACCCATGAATAAATTGGCATATGAGCGTGCAAAGGATGTCCCCATTGCCGTGCCACTTGTCTGTAAATAAAATTGTGAATCAAACGAGAAATAGTTGTGTGTGTGTGAGTCAAAATGTGATCGAGTCTAACAGAAAAGTGCAAAGTGAAGTGGAAAGTGAGGAGGACTGTAGGAAATGTTGGATAGCCTTTAGCCTTGGTCATGATCTATGATGGAGTATAAAGATGTTACGTCCATCGTAACACATCGATAATCTTTTTGCCATTTGACTGCTTTCATAGCACATAGCAGGTCTGTTGAATCTCTCAAGAGAGAAGGAAGATTTTTTTAAAAATTGGCTGTAAAAAGCCATCAACGTAACGTAATAATCCACCTCCAAAATATCCAATACAAGCCACAATGGGCTGCCCAGGAGGGCAGACCTGTGACTTATGGATCTTTAAGATGTGCACAATAGGATATGGATTAAATAATTTCTCCGCTATCTCCAATAGACTCCAATGTTTCCCTTAAAAAAATCAATTTGTCCCTTGTTGGGTGCATATACAATCACTAGTATGATATGTAGGCCTGAGAGGAGTCCATGAACCACAAGGGACCTCCCACCTTGGTCTCTAAACCTCCAATATCTGGAACGGGATATCATGTTTTATCAAAATCGCAATACCCTTTTTTACTGGAAAAAGAAGAATAGAATGCTACAGAGTATATCCCGTTGAAAGTGTTCGGGGGCTTTTGGGTGTCAAAATGCATCTCTTGTAGAAAAACAATATCTGCTTTCAGTTTCCTAAATTCTTCAAAGGCCAATCTACGCTTACAATTACTATTAAGGCCCTTAACATTCAGAACGATTAACTTCAGTGGCGTTTGACTAGCCATTCCCAGTGACGTGTCTGTCTATCCCTCGTGAAAGTTGTGCTCGAAAAAATTTAACGGTTGTAATGGACAACTGGGAAAAAGGGGGAAAAAAGGGGGAGGGAAATTTCCAATGCCGGGAACTTGGAGAAAAACAAAAGAACAAACAAAAATGTAATTGAAAAATAAGATGTGTAGCCAGCCACTCTTCCTAATTTTGCGGCCAGTCCCTAAATGACCTGGTGGGCATATGGCCCTACTGGGGATGACTTGATGCAAGGCATACAGGGCTCTCTTCCACCCCATATACCCCACCCTCATTTACTCTCAACCTCCTATCACACCTTAATTATAGATTGCACAAGATATGCCATTAAAAAATAGGTAAATTCCTGTCAATTTAAAAACCCCTAAACATATACAGCTTGTCGTATAATAATATAGCACAGTTGGATAGAAGGAAAGGTAAACAACCTGGGAAACAATATACATCGCATTTAATATTTCTCTTTTTAAACATTCAATAACTGTTAAGTTTAATTTCACAAGCAGGGGCTGCTATTGTCCTTTATTAGAAATGTAATGTCCTTTATATCTGTAGTTTGCGTATCAGTGTATCGCGCAACCCCTCAAATAAACCATCTCTTTCGAGTCTTTGCGCCAAGGCCCACTCGCCCACTGCCTGGCCAATCAGTCCATACGTTTCCCAGCTCCGTGCAAATATCGATTTTAGAGATACCACGAGGTGGCTTCTCCTCTCCACAGAGAGAGCCTATCACCGAATCAGAAGGAAGGTGACCCCGAATCACAGACAGAGCCATACATACAATGGAACCTAAAAGATATAAGGGAGAGAGAAAAAAACACAGAGAGAAAAGAGAGAAAAAAGAGAAAAAACAAAAGCTGCGGATCCAACGTCAATTTCTTTGGACCGCCATGGATCGCCGACTCGATGGCCAGCAAGAGCACCGCGGGCTCATACTGAAACCTCCAAAGCTTTGGTTGGACAACAAAAAGGGGCTCAGCAGAGCTCTCTCAAGAACATAGCAGGTCCTGGTTCTGACTTCTTCGGACTATCGCCCCCTCGGCCGATCGCTCATCCTTGAAATAGCCATCTGGAGATCTTTGCTGCTGACCCGATCTATTCTTGGAGTCCAGTCCTAGTGCTGAGAGAAAAGATGCAGATACCTCAGGATAGTGGATCAAAACCTGTTTCCCTCCGTGGTTAACTATTAGACGGAACAAGAAGCCCCATCGATCTCGAATCCCCTTTTCCTGGAGTATCGCTGTCACCGGTCGCAGTCCTCTTTGCTTTTCTACAATAAATCTGGACAGGTCCTGGAAAATCTGAATAGGGGCGTTTTCGAAGTCGATTGATCCTTTATTTCTGCAGCCCTTTATAATCCTATCCTTAGTTGCGTATTGATGAAGCCTCAATACCATATCTCTACTTCTTCTGGAATCATGAAATCTCGGACTCAACGCTCTATGACCTCTGTACATTAGCATTTCACTGTCTTGCAGTTGGGGGTCAATTGACAAGAAGAGTCTCTTAAGATTTGGATGCAGGGCTTCCATGGACACCGTCTCAGAAATATGGCGAATTAGTAAATTCTGCCTCCGCTCCCTATTCTCCAAATCATTCATACTGTCTCTCAAGGCTCTGACCTCTTCATTGAGATGCCTCGTCGTCCGTATTTACCCGATTTTGTAAGGTATCGTCCATCTTGTTCTGCAGCTCTGTGGTTCTTTTAGACAGTGAAACTTTTGCTTTAAACTCTAACACTGCTTTATCCAGTAATACCTTGAACGCAGCTTGCAGTTCCCTGAGCATGACCTGAAGGTCCTGCTTGGTGAGTTCAATATCTCTCCCTGCTGTGCCACTCACCCATGCCTCTGAAACATTCTGCCCCCCAGCCGTGCCCCTCTGCCTCTCTCTCCCTCCGTGCGCCTCGTGCACCTTGTGCACCTCGGCGCCATCTTTCTTTTTCTCCGCCGATATGGAGGGTCCCCGGCCGAATCGGGACAAATCTGGAGCCTTGCCTTTCCGGTCTTTCTTCAGGGTCTTCTCCTGATGTTCCCCCACCTGCCGCCATGGTTTTTGGATGAATACGAGGTGCCGATCTGAGGCTCTATTTAAATATATAGCGGGCGGGATGCATGGAGCTTCACTAGAACACGTGCATTCGACCTGACGTTGCGCTCGTGCCCCCCGCTCCTTTACTTTTTAAAACTGTCTACTTAGTCTCATTATATTGTATGGTCTTTAAAACAAGTACATTCCCTCTAACATTTACAGTAGTGGCTACACCCCATTATTTGGGCTTCATATTTGCACAAGCTATTTGCAACACCATTAGCATTTATTATGGTGGTTGGCTGCAATTTGATCCTGTTTTGCTGGCAGTAAACTTGCCATTTAATCTATTTAACCTAATGTCTCCTTAGTTAGGCATTATAAGTATTATCATTACACATTTTGATTGTGATCATTGAGGGCGTTTCCTGGTTAGGTTGCCTCACTGGAGGAAGCAATATAATACTTGCGTTTTAGCACCTGTATATGGAGGTAAGAAGGTGATCCAGGGACACAGCGGGTTTCAGAAAAAAAGAATTTATTTCATCATATGCCAGTCACTTGTTAAAGGCCTTGCAAGGGCCGAAACGTCATGTTATAAATTATTTTTTGCTGAAACCAGCTGTGCCCTGGATCATCTTCTTACCTTCATATACAGGATTTCTTCAGATAGGTTTTCCCTGAACCAGGTGCACCGGTGCTAAAACGCAAGTATTATATTGCTACATACTGTATTTTTATTATATAGGTGTGCAGCACCATCTCTGTTGTGTATATATATATATATATATATATATATATATATGTTGCCTCACTACCATTTACTTTTTTAATTACTGTTATAACTACATATAGTGATATATGTTTTATGATCTAATTCTTGTATTAAAATTTATGTTTTATACATTGTGGCATGCAACCAAGGGAATTCTCTCTCAGTACACAATCTAGTGCTCTGTAACTGTGTTTTGCTGATTCACTTCCAGTTCATAGTCTGCACCCACTTACTATCACTTGAGTTTATTATTACTTTGGTCTACTAGTACTGCTACAGAGTTGATCATCTCATCTCCCCCCCACCTTTTTTTTAGGGTCTAGAAAAGGCCTGCACAATACGCGGGCCGCACAGTGAGTGCCGGCGGGCCGCATGCGGTCCGCGGCCCGCGTGTTGTGCAGGCCTTTTCTAGACCCTAAAAAAAAGGTGGGGGGGAGATGAGATGATCAACTCTGTAGCAGTACTAGTAGACCAAAGTAATAATAAACTCAAGTGATAGTAAGTGGGTGCAGCGGCGGCTTTCCCCCTCCTCCTTCCTCCCCCGAGTCCGCTCTCCGCCACCCGCCGCGAGCCAAGCCCGCTCTCCCCCCCCCCCCCCGAGCCAAGCCAAGCCCAGCCCGCTCTCAAGACTGCACACTCTAGCAGTGCAGCACTTCCGGTGCCTGCTGCTTGCGAGTGTGTGCAGTCCTGTCTGCTCTCCGCCATGATCTGAGGTGCAGGGGGGTGAGGGGAGGTGCAGGGGGTTGATGTGAGGTGCAGAGGGGTGATGTGAGGTGCAGGGGGGTGATGTGAGGTGCAAAGGGGTGATGTGAGGTGCAGGGGGGTGATGTGAGGTGCAGGGGGGTGATGTGAGGTGCAGGGGGGTGAGGTGCAGGGGAGTGAGGTGGAGTGCAGGGGGGTGAGGTGAGGTGCAGGGTGGTAAGGTGCAGGGGGGGTGTGAGATGCAGGGGGGGTAAAATGTGTGTGGTCTGCAGGGGGGTATTGTGTGTGATGTGGAGGGTGAGTATTGTGTGTGATGTGGAGGTGAGTATTGTGTGTGATGTGGAGGGTGAGTATTGTGTATGGGTGAGGGGGAGAGATGGGGGTGTGAGAGATGGGGAGTCACAAACGTTGATGATGAGGGGTGCAGGGGGAGATATATGAAGATGATGAGGAGTGCTGGGGAAGATATGAGGATGAAGATGATGAGGGGTGCTGGGGGATATGAGGATGATGAGGGGTTCTGGGGGGGATATGAGGTTGAGGGGTGCTGGGTGAGATATGAGGATGTTGATGAGGGGTGCTGGGGAGATATATATCAGGATGAGGGTTGCTGGGGGAGATATGAGGATGATGAGGGGTGCTGGGAGAGATTGAGGGGTGCTGGAGATATGAGGATGATGATGAGCGGTGCGGGGGGAGAGATGATGATGATGATGATTTTACCCGTGCGGCCCGAATCTGTATTCCTTGGAGCAGTTCGGCCCTTCTCACTTGACAAGTTGTGCAGGCCTGGTCTAGAACATATAAACCAATTTCACTACCTTCTCATCCCTCCTTTTCTCTTTATCAAACCGTTCTCTGTTCTTTCTTCAAACATTCTTAAAATATTTATCACTGAAAATGAACCAAAAGGATATGGATCCTCGCAGGTCAATATACTGTATAACCATTTCTCTTCAAGATGTTTGAGGCTTGCTTATAAACTAATAGCAGTATATAGAGTATAGATCTTTCCTAATAACCTGTGGGAGTAACTAACTAATTACCAACAGACATTTAACGAAAATAACTTTAAGTGTCTTGGAGAGCATTCCTTTTCATGATTCCCTAGCTCCCCTCTCAGGCTTCAAAGGGCCTCAGAGAGCCGGCAAGTCTATCAATAGGGCCACCGAGAAAGAAAGTGCACCGCAGACCACAAACTCTGGTCCGCCAACCTCTTCCTCTAGACCACTGGTCTTAAACCGTGAAAGCAGATCTTTTTGCTCTTTCAGGTCTGCAGGGCGGTCTCGGGATCCTCCGATCGGGCTCCTCTTTCTCTTTGTTGTGAATCTCGACGTTCTCTCGGGTCTCGGGGATCTCTGCGGTTTTGGTCCCGACTGTGGGTACAGGCCCAGGACCCCTAGGAAAGTATCCGCCTCGTCCGGGAATCTCAATGAAACTTGTCTCCTATCTTTGTTTGCGACTAGACGAAATGGAAAAGCCCATATATAACGAATATCATTATCTCTGGGCTGTTGTAATTGGGCGAAGACCTCTTCTTCTCGAAATGGTGGATCTGGAAAGATCTTGAAATATCTGAATCTTGGTGTTCTCCAAGTCCAGATATTCTTGATTCCTGCAACCCCTTATTATTCTCGCCTTTGTGGTGTAATAGTGTAATTTTACTAATATACAATACAGACCGGCGCCACTAATGTCCAATGGTAGAATAAAGATTGTCCAATATGGGAATGTTCTCACACGGATGGTAACTTTAAAAGTAGTTTTCTGCTGTATCTTCACTGTGTGAACTCCATCAACATGTTTAAAGAGAAGAAAAACAAGAAAATCACATCATAGTGCAGATATGCAATGATATATAACACCAAACAAGACTAACATTACACAAAACATATAACATATAACATGTAAGGCTGGCTGAAACTAAAATGAATTTATTTAACACAATAATATCGCAGGTGTGGGATCCGGTTGGTAAAAACCGGAGTCCTACTTACAGCACTGCCATAGACCATGAGCGGGGGTTTTTTGTTAGAGTTGAAACCGGCTGCAGCTCCGTCGAACACGTGGTATCCTGGGAGCTCCACAGTCCTGAAACCGGAAGTGCGTCGCTCCGTGCGACTCGCTTCTTCTCCTGGTACCGTCAATCACTCTGCTGCCGGAAATGTACTCCTGGAGGCGGGTGGAATCGCCAAAATGTCCCTTCTCTATGGATTACTACGGCTCCAATGCTGTCCTCTGCCACACTGCACAAGTAGTAAATGATACTGCCCAACGCGTTTCGTGCGCATGCGCACTTCTTCAGGGATATAGATCACTGGGCATGGGATGTTTATATACTGACTGAGCCTTTGCTATTGGATAATTAGACCCCAGCATGTAATTGGTCTAGGCGGCTGTCAGTCATGCCCTTTATACAATCAGCCTTAATACATACATAACAAACTCTTACAACAAATACATACCAACAATAATGAAAATAAAAATATTGTTATTTGACTTTACTAAACACATCTTTGCTCCATAATCACATTTAAGTTATTTCATATGTTAAAATAAATTTATATTAATAATTAACTATAATTGTAAATGTATATTAAAAAATAAATAAATAATTTAATATTTTAAAAACAACAATTGATACTTATTTATTTAAAATATTATACTTAGTGTGTTAATGTTTTAAAAATGCTCCCAGGTCAAAATCAATATTTAAACCATTGGGTGAGAGGGTTTTCAGCTCATAGATCCAGTAAGACTCTCGTCTACTGATCTGATTGAGCTGATCACCCCCCCTCCAATTGACCTGCACTGCTTCAATAGCTTGACACTTCAATCCCTCTGGGTTTTTATTGTGGTGTGTTAAAAAGTGGTGTGACACACTATGAGTAATGAGACCTTTTCTGATATTATATACATGCTCATACACTCTCCTTTGATAACACCTCCCTGTGCGGCCCACATACTGAAGGCCGCACGGGCACTGAAGCAAATAAATCACATATGTTGTGTGACAATTGATGTAGGATTTTATAGAATACATTTTTGTTGTCACATTAGATCTAAAAGTTTGGGCATTACAGCTATACGTGCAGGCCGTACATTTTGTACATTTAAAAAAGCCCTTTTTCACATTTGTTGACACAGATTTGGCATGTTCTAACGGGCAGCTTGGTGCCAGACGTGATTTTAAATTTGCTGCCTTAGTGAAAATAATCTTAGGTTTGGCTGGAAGGCATGATGCCAAGGTACTGTCACACTGGAGAATGGGCCAATGCTTATTTATAATTTGGCGAATCTTTGGGGCCATTTCGTTATATTGTGTGACAAAGGCCAGATTGCCCTTAAATTCCTTATCTTTAGCTGGTTTCTTATATTCTAATAAACTATTCCTATCAATCAGTTCAACCTGCTTTGAAGCTTCTGTGAGGAGTTTTTCAGAATACTTTCTAGCCTTAAACTTATTTTTCAGCTCCTCCGCCTGAACCTCAAACGTCTACTGATCGGAGCAGTTGCGCTTCAGGCGGGTGAGCTGTCCCTTTGGTATATTTTTAATCCAACTGGGATCATGTTGGCTATCCGCTCTTAGGTAATTATTTGCCTGTACGGATTTAAAATAGGTCTTAGTCTGGATCTTATTATCTGCTACTGATATATCTAGGTCTAGAAACTCTATATGTTGTTGGCTATGATTGAATGTAAATTTTAAATCCCTATTGTTATTGTTTAAATAGACAAAAAAGAGTTACAGCTGTTCTGGACTACCAGACCAGACAAACAACACGTCGTCTATGAAACGGCGCCAGAGAACCAGGTGTGCCCCAAGAGGACAGTTGTTCCAAACATAATCCTCCTCCCAACTGTCCATAAATAGATTTGCAATACTTTGGGCAAACCTGGTTCCCATTGCCGTTCCACAGACCTGTAAATAATATTGTGAATTAAACTGAAAATAATTGTGTGTTAAAATAAACCGAATGCTATTTAACAAAAATGATTTACGAACTGTAGAAATGATATTGTCTGATTCAAACATGCGTTCTACTGCTTGACACCCTTTAAGATGGTTAATCGTGGTGTATAAAGATGTTACATCTGCAGTCACCCATGTATAATCAGGACGCCATTCTAGGCCCTTTAATATCTGAAGGACATGGGTAGTGTCACGCAAATAGGATTTTGCCTGACAAACTAAAGGCTGAAGGTGATAATCAATAAACTGTGATAGATTAGATGTGAGGGATGATATGCCTGAAATAATAGGTCTGCCTGGGGGAAAACTTATGTTCTTGTGAATTTTGGGGATAAAATAAAAGATTGGTGTGCGTGGAAAAGGGGAATTCAAAAATTCTAACTCTTCTTGTGTGATAGCTCCCTCTTCAAGGCCCTTACTTAGCAACAATTTATATTCTGTTTCGTATTGTGCCAGAGGGTCTGCTGTTAGGGGGAGGTAAGTGGTAGTGTCCCCAAGTAATCTCATGGATTCCTGTATGTAATACTGAGTATCCATCACCACTATACCCCTCCCTTTGTCAGCAGGTTTTATAACGATTGATTTATTATCCTCCAACTGGCGTAATGCCACCTTTTCCTTAAGATCTAGGTTGTCTCTGCGGATCTTATATGATCTACTTTGATTTTCCAAATCTTTTGTCACTATGTCAACAAATGTGTTTATCAAATGGCCCTGTACAAATTTAGGATAAAATGTAGATTTAGATTTAAAAATCTTTGTTGATTGAATTGAACTAGGTTCCGTGTCACTCAATTCTGATCCCATTTGGTTTGTAATTGGATCCTTCATGAAATATTTTTTCAACGCTAATTTACGAGCAAATTTGTGTACATCAATGTGGAGGTTGAAGCTATTTGGCCCACAAATGGGTGCAAATGTGAGTCCTTTACCTAACACCCTCTTTTCATCACTGGTGAGTTTATAATTACTGATGTTAAAGACACTTTGAATTGGACCACTGTCCTTCAATTTATATCTATTAACACCTCCCCTTCTTCCTCTGGTGCATTTTTTCTTTTTTTGTAATTTGAGGGAGGCTGGGGATCTATATGTGTTTTTATTATCTCTACCTGTGGGAAAATGTGTTCTCTCTCCTTTCTCCACTCTAAAAAAGAGAAGCTTGTTTTAGCTCCCTGAGTGGGTAATGGTGTAAAGGAGACACTATCAGGCTGACTTTCTGATTCTATCTCTGAAAGTACATGATACTTATTGTTGAAGTGAAAACAAAGAAAAACCTGGCGCCAAAAGTTCATTGGATAATCCTGTACTCCTCAGGGGATCAGCACACTTGCTTGACAGGCCATATAGGGGAAAAAACACAAACAGACACAGATCATAGTGCAACACTGTAGGGTTAAAACAGGTCTACACTAATACACACACTGCACATATAACATAGAGACTCCTAGTGACTATAAAAACTATTTATTAAATAAAAAGAACTATGCCATAAAATGGTTTGGACAAATGAGATCATTTGTCCAAACCATTTTATGGCATAGTTCTTTTTATTTAATAAATAGTTTTTATAGTCACTAGGAGTCTCTATGTTATATGTGCAGTGTGTGTATTAGTGTAGACCTGTTTTAACCCTACAGTGTTGCACTATGATCTGTGTCTGTTTGTGTTTTTTCCCCTATATGGCCTGTCAAGCAAGTGTGCTGATCCCCTGAGGAGTACAGGATTATCCAATGAACTTTTGGCGCCAGGTTTTTCTTTGTTTTCACTTTCACTTTCTCTGTCAGTACTGACAGTATTACTAGGCAGCCTTTATATATATATATTTTGCAATTGTCACACTGGTGTTTTAGTCTTTAGCGCTTGTGCACATTTTTTCTTTTTCACATTGATACTTATTGTTGGCCAATAATGTTGTTTCACGCTTGGCCGCCAATTGCACATCATAAATTTCTTTGGCCTGTTTCTGTTTTAAATATTGATTCGTGTCATGACGAGGCAACACTCTTTGTGGTAATGGGATAGGGATAGGAATGGGTAATAGAGGTAAATGATGAGGTTTCTTTGGCCCTAGCCTATCTCTATTTTTAGGGTTCTCGTTAGAGACTGTATTGTTACTCTCTTTCCGACTACGTTTAGTTCCCAGAAATTGACCACTGTTCTTTTTGTGGTTATCTGTGGTTTGGACCTGATTACTTTTATTTTTCTTATTCCATGTTCTCTGGCAACCTGTATCGTAATCGGTCTTGTCTCTGAAAAACTTACTTTGTTTCGTACCCACTATTTCCAATTCGATTTGATCCAATCTTTTTTTAACTGTGGGTTCAAGTTCTTGTAATTCCTTATTGTTTAAGAAAGGATCAAGTTGAATTTTCAAATCTTCAATTTCCGGCAGCAGAGTGATTGACGGTACCAGGAGAAGAAGCGAGTCGCACGGAGCGACGCACTTCCGGTTTCAGGACTGTGGAGCTCCCAGGATACCACGTGTTCGACGGAGCTGCAGCCGGTTTCAACTCTAACAAAAAACCCCCGCTCATGGTCTATGGCAGTGCTGTAAGTAGGACTCCGGTTTTTACCAACCGGATCCCACACCTGCGATATTATTGTGTTAAATAAATTCATTTTAGTTTCAGCCAGCCTTACATGTTATATGTTATATGTTTTGTGTAATGTTAGTCTTGTTTGGTGTTATATATCATTGCATATCTGCACTATGATGTGATTTTCTTGTTTTTCTTCTCTTTAAACATGTTGATGGAGTTCACACAGTGAAGATACAGCAGAAAACTACTTTTAAAGTTACCATCCGTGTGAGAACATTCCCATATTGGACAATCTTTATTCTACCATTGGACATTAGTGGCGCCGGTCTGTATTGTATATTTGTGTTTTGTATTGCTAACTAGGTCTTGGAGTTAGTATCACCTGGCAGCCTATTAATTTAATATCACTTAAAATACACACATTATTTCTTTTAGCGCTATATACACTCATTTTTTCTTGTTTTAGTTCACCAGCGTAGGTGTAGCAGCTTTAAGTTATTTAATATCACTATAAATATATCACTATGAGCACTTTATTTATATCTAGATCACGTAGAAATTTAGATGTGGATCTTATTTTTCAAGACCCTCACTCGGTGCCTAGAGTGGAGCCCAAGGAGGCTGATTTCTATCCAATTATGGCACAATTAGAGAAATCTCTAATTGCAGAGAGTAAACAGTGGTGGGAAGTCACCACTCTGAGTAAATATTTAGAAAACCATCGTATCCCTAGAGGGCTCAGAGTCCAAAAAGTACCAACAGTGGATACTCAAAATATACCATTTATGCAAGAATGGAATGATATTATAGATAATTGTTCTTTTTCGTTAATGAAGTTACTAATACATCAACGTAGAAAAACTCTAATTCAATTAGACGAGGAAATTGAAGATTTGAAAATTCAACTTGATCCTTTCTTAAACAATAAGGAATTACAAGAACTTGAACCCACAGTTAAAAAAAGATTGGATCAAATCGAATTGGAAATAGTGGGTACGAAACAAAGTAAGTTTTTCAGAGACAAGACCGATTACGATACAGGTTGCCAGAGAACCTGGAATAAGAAAAATAAAAGTAATCAGGTCCAAACCACAGATAACCACAAAAAGAACAGTGGTCAATTTCTGGGAACTAAACGTAGTCGGAAAGAGAGTAACAATACAGTCTCTAACGAGAACCCTAAAAATAGAGATAGGCTAGGGCCAAAGAAACCTCATCATTTACCTCTATTACCCATTCCTATCCCTATCCCATTACCACAAAGAGTGTTGCCTCGTCATGACACGAATCAATATTTAAAACAGAAACAGGCCAAAGAAATTTATGATGCGCAATTGGCGGCCAAGCGTGAAACAACATTATTGGCCAACAATAAGTATCATGTACTTTCAGAGATAGAATCAGAAAGTGAGCCTGATAGTGTCTCCTTTACACCATTACCCACTCAGGGAGCTAAAACAAGCTTCTCTTTTTTAGAGTGGAGAAAGGAGAGAGAACACATTTTCCCACAGGTAGAGATAATAAAAACACATATAGATCCCCAGCCTCCCTCAAATTACAAAAAAAGAAAAAATGCACCAGAGGAAGAAGGGGAGGTGTTAATAGATATAAATTGAAGGACAGTGGTCCAATTCAAAGTGTCTTTAACATCAGTAATTATAAACTCACCAGTGATGAAAAGAGGGTGTTAGGTAAAGGACTCACATTTGCACCCATTTGTGGGCCAAATAGCTTCAACCTCCACATTGATGTACACAAATTTGCTCGTAAATTAGCGTTGAAAAAATATTTCATGAAGGATCCAATTACAAACCAAATGGGATCAGAATTGAGTGACACGGAACCTAGTTCAATTCAATCAACAAAGATTTTTAAATCTAAATCTACATTTTATCCTAAATTTGTACAGGGCCATTTGATAAACACATTTGTTGACATAGTGACAAAAGATTTGGAAAATCAAAGTAGATCATATAAGATCCGCAGAGACAACCTAGATCTTAAGGAAAAGGTGGCATTACGCCAGTTGGAGGATAATAAATCAATCGTTATAAAACCTGCTGACAAAGGGAGGGGTATAGTGGTGATGGATACTCAGTATTACATACAGGAATCCATGAGATTACTTGGGGACACTACCACTTACCTCCCCCTAACAGCAGACCCTCTGGCACAATACGAAACAGAATATAAATTGTTGCTAAGTAAGGGCCTTGAAGAGGGAGCTATCACACAAGAAGAGTTAGAATTTTTGAATTCCCCTTTTCCACGCACACCAATCTTTTATTTTATCCCCAAAATTCACAAGAACATAAGTTTTCCCCCAGGCAGACCTATTATTTCAGGCATATCATCCCTCACATCTAATCTATCACAGTTTATTGATTATCACCTTCAGCCTTTAGTTTGTCAGGCAAAATCCTATTTGCGTGACACTACCCATGTCCTTCAGATATTAAAGGGCCTAGAATGGCGTCCTGATTATACATGGGTGACTGCAGATGTAACATCTTTATACACCACGATTAACCATCTTAAAGGGTGTCAAGCAGTAGAACGCATGTTTGAATCAGACAATATCATTTCTACAGTTCGTAAATCATTTTTGTTAAATAGCATTCGGTTTATTTTAACACACAATTATTTTCAGTTTAATTCACAATATTATTTACAGGTCTGTGGAACGGCAATGGGAACCAGGTTTGCCCCAAGTTATGCAAATCTATTTATGGACAGTTGGGAGGAGGATTATGTTTGGAACAACTGTCCTCTTGGGGCACACCTGGTTCTCTGGCGCCGTTTCATAGACGACGTGTTGTTTGTCTGGTCTGGTAGTCCAGAACAGCTGGAACTCTTTTTTGTCTATTTAAACAATAACAATAGGGATTTAAAATTTACATTCAATCATAGCCAACAACATATAGAGTTTCTAGACCTAGATATATCAGTAGCAGATAATAAGATCCAGACTAAGACCTATTTTAAATCCGTACAGGCAAATAATTACCTAAGAGCGGATAGCCAACATGATCCCAGTTGGATTAAAAATATACCAAAGGGACAGCTCACCCGCCTGAAGCGCAACTGCTCCGATCAGGAGACGTTTGAGGTTCAGGCGGAGGAGCTGAAAAATAAGTTTAAGGCTAGAAAGTATTCTGAAAAACTCCTCACAGAAGCTTCAAAGCAGGTTGAACTGATTGATAGGAATAGTTTATTAGAATATAAGAAACCAGCTAAAGATAAGGAATTTAAGGGCAATCTGGCCTTTGTCACACAATATTACGAAATGGCCCCAAAGATTCGCCAAATTATAAATAAGCATTGGCCCATTCTCCAGTGTGACAGTACCTTGGCATCATGCCTTCCAGCCAAACCTAAGATTATTTTCACTAAGGCAGCAAATTTAAAATCACGTCTGGCACCAAGCTGCCCGTTAGAACATGCCAAATCTGTGTCAACAAATGTGAAAAGGGGCTTTTTTAAATGTACAAAATGTACGGCCTGCACGTATAGCTGTAATGCCCAAACTTTTAGATCTAATGTGACAACAAAAATGTATTCTATAAAATCCTACATCAATTGTCACACAACATATGTGATTTATTTGCTTCAGTGCCCGTGCGGCCTTCAGTATGTGGGCCGCACAGGGAGGTGTTATCAAAGGAGAGTGTATGAGCATGTATATAATATCAGAAAAGGTCTCATTACTCATAGTGTGTCACACCACTTTTTAACACACCACAATAAAAACCCAGAGGGATTGAAGTGTCAAGCTATTGAAGCAGTGCAGGTCAATTGGAGGGGGGGTGATCAGCTCAATCAGATCAGTAGACGAGAGTCTTACTGGATCTATGAGCTGAAAACCCTCTCACCCAATGGTTTAAATATTGATTTTGACCTGGGAGCATTTTTAAAACATTAACACACTAAGTATAATATTTTAAATAAATAAGTATCAATTGTTGTTTTTAAAATATTAAATTATTTATTTATTTTTTAATATACATTTACAATTATAGTTAATTATTAATATAAATTTATTTTAAATTATGAAATAACTTAAATGTGATTATGGAGCAAAGATGTGTTTAGTAAAGTCAAATAACAATATTTTTATTTTCATTATTGTTGGTATGTATTTGTTGTAAGAGTTTGTTATGTATGTATTAAGGCTGATTGTATAAAGGGCATGACTGACAGCCGCCTAGACCAATTACATGCTGGGGTCTAATTATCCAATAGCAAAGGCTCAGTCAGTATATAAACATCCCATGCCCAGTGATCTATATAACCCCTGAAGAAGTGCGCATGCGCACGAAACGCGTTGGGCAGTATCATTTACTACTTGTGCAGTGTGGCAGAGGACAGCATTGGAGCCGTAGTAATCCATAGAGAAGGGACATTTTGGCGATTCCACCCGCCTCCAGGAGTACATTTCCGGCAGCAGAGTGATTGACGGTACCAGGAGAAGAAGCGAGTCGCACGGAGCGACGCACTTCCGGTTTCAGGACTGTGGAGCTCCCAGGATACCACGTGTTCGACGGAGCTGCAGCCGGTTTCAACTCTAACAAAAAACCCCCGCTCATGGTCTATGGCAGTGCTGTAAGTAGGACTCCGGTTTTTACCAACCGGATCCCACACCTGCGATATTATTGTGTTAAATAAATTCATTTTAGTTTCAGCCAGCCTTACATGTTATATGTTATATGTTTTGTGTAATGTTAGTCTTGTTTGGTGTTATATATCATTGCATATCTGCACTATGATGTGATTTTCTTGTTTTTCTTCTCTTTAAACATGTTGATGGAGTTCACACAGTGAAGATACAGCAGAAAACTACTTTTAAAGTTACCATCCGTGTGAGAACATTCCCATATTGGACAATCTTTATTCTACCATTGGACATTAGTGGCGCCGGTCTGTATTGTATATTTGTGTTTTGTATTGCTAACTAGGTCTTGGAGTTAGTATCACCTGGCAGCCTATTAATTTAATATCACTTAAAATACACACATTATTTCTTTTAGCGCTATATACACTCATTTTTTCTAGTGTAATTTTACTACTACATCCCTGCTTTTCTGAGGGTCTGCAAATCTTGGACCAAGAGCGGTGTGTGATCTATCCCGCTTGTTTGAAGTGACGGAGCTATTTGCGTAAATAGTTTTGTTAAATATGGTTGCAATTCTTCTAATTCAATTGCTTCTGGGATGTTCCTTACCGTGAGGTTCCGCCTTCTTTCAGGATCCTGATCTCGTCGTTAAGTCTAAATACCTCGTCTTCAATTGAACCCTGGCTCTGTAAGTATTTTTCGAGTTTATTTTCCAGATGCAGTGTTCTCACAGTCAGGGGAGTCAGATCCACTGTAAATTCAGCCACAGCCTTATCTAAAGCTATTCGGAAGACCCCCTGCATCTCTTTGAATAATTTGTTCATGGCTTTTGGGGTGATTTCAGTGTTTTCCTCTTTTTCCTGCTCCTGATCTGATGGTTCCAAAAGGATAAGGGAGCAGGGGACGTCCAGTGCGGTATGTACAAAATATAGGAACAAACACCAATAGTGTAATATGCAAATGTTGGTATTCAAAAATTGACTGAAATAATTGCAATGGTTATACTCACATTTTGTGAGAAAATCCAGGCAATTCACAATCTGTAGCTGAAGTACATGTCCTAATTGCTAAAGTGTTACTATTGGATTGTAGTCTCTTTCCCCCTGAGGGAATATCTACATTTATCTTCACATTTATCTTCCTCTTTGGAGGAAGCTATATAATTTTCATCTTCCTGTAAGTGGGCTGACATATGAGCCAAGATTTTAGGTATACATCCCTCACTTATTCAACCGTGTACACTATATTTTCTTTGGCTTTGATTTATTTATAGATGCGAATAGATATCTCATGAAATTACGGTAACGGCGAAGAGATTTTTTCTCAACAAAGAGGTTGAAATGAGGAACTTGGCTAATCCCATAGTAAATTTACCTGAGATTGTTGATATCCCAAAACTGGAGTTTATACACACAAAACTTAAACAAAAATCTACGTTCTACCCAAAAGGGAGAAAGTCAATTTACTTAATGTATTTTCGTAACTAATCTCAAAAGATTTTGAAGAACTAACTGATAAGAAAATGAAATGTAACCATAATTTAAGCAAGAAAGAAAGAGACGCCTTAACAGAACTGGCAGTGGGAAAGCATTGTGATAAAACAAGCAGATAAGGGAGGGGGTGTCGTCGTAATGAATAGACAAGATTATATCAGAGAAGCAGATAGGTCTCTGAGTCCCCCAACATCCTATCAAAAATTGGATAGGGACCATATTAAAAATGATTTAGATGTGCAGAATAGTAAATTCAAATTAGGCCCGATGAGACACACATGGGAGACCTGGACGAAATGCAAATTTAAGTTTAAGCTCACAGTACCTCATTCTCAACTTACACCAATTCATAAAAATCCAAAATTCCCACCTGGATGTGAGCCCAGACAATTCGATCAATTTAAAACAAAAAACATCAAGGTAGTTGCCGACCTCCTGAGTCTTGGGCAGTTCCTGAGTTTCCAAAGTTTACAAACCAAATATGAAATAGTAGGGTTGAACGTCTTCAAATACCTACAAATGCGACATTTTATTCAAACATTATCCCCAACGTTGGAATTTCCCCCTCTCACTGGTTTCGAGCGGCTCTGTAGAGAAACAGGCCACCAGAAAGGTCTCATAACGCAAATTTGTGCAGAACTGAAGTGTAGAAGCCCCCACACACGACTATATGCTACATTGGGCAGCAGAACTGAATATAGATATAGACCGAGAGGATTGGGAAAGTATTTGGGAAACAGCCTTAGGAATTTCCATATGTACCACAATCAAAGAAAACATATATAAAATACTGTTTCGCTGGTATCTTACCCCAGTTAGAATAAATCAAATCTACCCCCTGGCTTCCGATCTATGTTGGAGAGGCTGCGGTCAAAAGGGGGACATGGCCCATATCTGATGGACATGTCCGGAAATTCAGAAATACTGGGAAACTATACAAAATTTAATAAAAGAGGTCACAGACCTCACAATACCCATTGACCCGCTGACCTACCTGTTGGCTAAGCCCTTAGAAATACTGGACCGACCAACAGGCAAATTAGTCTCCTTCATTCTCACAGCGGCTAGGTGTGCGGTGGCAGCCGCCTGGAGAAGGTGTCTCCCCCCTCTAAACAAACAGTAAAAAAAAGGGTTCAGGAGGTGATGGAAATGGAGAGACTGTCAGCCTTTTTGAAAAGGTCCACTGCCTCTTTCTATAAGACATGGGACTCATGGTTGACCCAAATGGCACTCCAGCGCTGAAACACCTCATACACTACCGACACAGTTTATTGCACTGCGGCCAGTTCCGCAAGCCGGGAGATTTCCCGGCTTGCTAGTGGCCGCCCCTCGGCGTGCCGCGCGTCACCGACGCGCGGTCTAGCGTCATCGGGAGCCTGCGCCCCCTGCACGCGCGTCCAGGGCTCCCCGAGGGAGCCCTGGTGTCCCGCGATGTGGGGGACGGCGGCAGGGGGTTCCGGGGGACCCGGCGGACCCGGCAGCGGGAGGGAGAGCGCCCCGATCGGAGGGCGCTCTTCCGCTGCTTCGGCGCGCGCCCGGCACCCTCCGGCACGCGCCAGTTTACTGCTGCGGCCGAGAACGGGCAAATGCTCGAATAAACTCGGCCGCAGCAGTAACAATAAAAAAGGAATCAAGATAGAACAGGGACTCCAGTAATGGAAGCTGAGGAGAAGGGAGGCAATGCCCCCCCCCTCCACCCTCTCTACCCCCTCTTTTCCCTTTTCTGTTTCTACACTCACGCTACCCCTGCAGACCCCTGAGGGTCAGGGGAATGTTGAGGCTTTTCCCTAACAAACACCAACACCAACAAAAAGTGAAAAACTTGTATTAGGCCAAAATATTTTATGTACCTGTAATTTTGTGAAATGTACTAAAGCCTAATAAAAAAACTTTGAAACAACAAAAAAAAATGATTCAGATGAATTGAGAACAATCCTATCGAAAGGAAAAAAATAGGGATCCTAGAGGACAGGGAATACAAATATCTGACGGAAGAAAATCCCAAACTTCCTATTTTTAATTTCCTGCCCAAAATACATAAATCCCCCGGGAAAACCAATAATCTCTGGCATTAATTCCCTAACCCAGAATCTGTCCGAATACATAGACGTGTTTTTAGAAAAATATGTGAAGGGACAAAAATCCTACTGGATCTACCAGACACCACAGATGTTTTAGGCCTTTTAGAGAATTTTTCATGGGAAAATGGCTTAATACTAGCAACCTGTGATGTGACATCACTGTACATGTCCATAGGGCATGTACAGGGGTGTGATGTGATAAAAAAAAAAAAGTCTTCAACAAAGACCAGGATATAACAGAAGAACAGGCAGGCTTTCTCTAGGAGAAAATAGAATTCACCCTGAATCAAATGTAGAGAGGAAACACCTCAATGGTAGGTGCTACAAACCCTGGGCTGGTAATTAATCGGAATTAATTAAATCCTTGAAGAGCGGGGTGTCAGCCACTGTATGTAGAATGTGGCTGTAGCAGGAGATTAAATGGATAAATCACAAAGAATAGGGACAGACTGTATATCACGGAGAGCCGGTAGTCACCCGATGGCAACCAGCAGCAATGCACGGCACCAGAAAGACTCCCTTAGCAATACTACTGTGGCTATACAGCAAATTCTCAGCAGTCCTGTGTATGCGTAGAATAACTCAAGGACCCATATGTAGGTGATCCTGACATCCCAGCGTGATTCCTTCAGGCGATGCAAACAAGTAGAAAAAAGTTGGAAAAAAAGGAGCATTGCAATGAAGGAGAACTGGAGGCAGACGTAAGCAAAGTAACAAGAATGTATTGAGGCATGTAACCTAAAAGTTAAAAAGAGAAACCTCTACCGCATTTCTTGCCAATGGCGCTTTATTAAAGAGTAGTCAAACTGGTGTCTCTTTATAGGTGTGTCCGACCGGAAGAACTGCCTGCCTGCACTCCCAGGTAAAAAGTGGCCCATGGAGGCAAACCAATCCGGAGAGAATGAAACCACGGAAAGAAGGCAGTCTGACAGTGTGGAGGAAACCTACAAAAGTGCACTAATAACTAAACAAAAATAAATAATACATAAACCAAAATGTAAATTGACTCATAGTAACATAAAATAATTAATAAAAACAAATAAACTGGATGTAGAGAGTATCACTTAAATAATTAATCTAATAATATAATCATATAATTAATGATATACAAATGAACATAATAACTGTGGAACTCAACTAACTACCAGAGGCAATAGAGTGAAAAAAGTGAAGGAGCAAATAAGTAAAATGAACTCCCGTGCATTGCTCAATTGGTGAATAAAAGCACTCACAAATAGTCTGTGGTGATCAGTTGACCAAAAATGCAGTGTTCAGATGGTGATAACTGCACACAGAAAACCTCCTCACATGAAAAACATAGAGAGAACATAGCATAATAACATTTAATATGCATTGACAGAACAGGGAAAATACAGGTTGCACTCACATTTTCCCAGTCTGTTGAGTGCAATGAGTGTCATAAGGGCACACGCTAGCCACTCTGGAGTATCCTGAAAACGCAGCTGTCACGGGAGATCAAGTCTCCTAACACATTTATATTTAAGTCAGTCAATAGGCAAAACAAGGCAGTGAAATAAAATGAGGTTTATTTGGATACGACCTCAGAAACACAAAATACAGAAATATACACACTTACTGGGGTCTGGGGTATTAGATCTAGCCTTTCCTAGGTGCAGGGCGCCCGCTTGCAAGGGCTTACCATGATTGGTACCTTGTTCCGGACGTCCTGGATTCAGCAGAAACTCCTGAACTGTTTTCGGCAGGAACTCCTGACCGGGACCTAGTCCCGATACTCCTGGAACTTTTTTCGGCAGGAACTCCTGACCGCGTCAGCTACGTTCTCAGATGAGAACTTGGTCCTCGCGTCTGACTTAGTCTCTGCAGGACAGACTTTCCTAGCTTCAAAACGAAGCCGGTTGCTCTGCTATTTGGGACAGAGCAACTTTGAAAAGCCTGCCCTAGCTTCAACGACTCAAGCCACGAAATCGTCTGGTTCTCTGACTGGGGCATCTCCTTACATACACTCCACTAAGCTATCCATAGCATGGAGGTAGGAGGAGCGACCAATCAGGGAGTGGGAACTCTGTCCACTAGCCAATAGAAACAGTGGCCCGTCTCTTGGCTGATGTCAGACGAGGGAGCGTGTGAAGCCGGCTTGGGATGCCCCATGGGCAGGACATATGAATCGATCAATAGTAACACACCGACATTCTGCCGCTTCCCATGGCCAACCTATTGCCACCTACTGGGCAGGCTCAATTAAGTCTGGCAGACCTGAGGATCCTCCCTGCAGGGGGTCTCTGTTCTCCGGACTCAGTACTCTGCCCTGCCCCGTCCACATACAACCCCGACACCTCTCAACATTCAGTCTCCTCTTTGAACTACGGACTCTATGCAGACTTGCTGGCACAGTAAACATATGCTCTGGTGGACAGCATAGAGCCTTATAGTAACTGTAAAACAATATAAAGTACACTTTAATCTATATATATAAATTCGAAAGGTTAGTGCTAGATGCGGTGAATCTGATTGGTCCTCAGCCTCTGGCCAATCAGATTGGTGGCTCTATGACGTCACCCAACTGCCACTCTCTTCCCCCTCGGCCTAATCACACACAGACACACAGACAGACACACACCTCTCTCCCCCCCTCCATCACACTCACCCTCACGTGCGCCACCCTGCACCGGCTCCCAGACAGAGGGGAAGTGCGGCGCGGCCCTCCTGCCCCAGCCGCCAACTTCAGGCTCCTCCCCCCTCGCTCCCAACCGGCTCCCGGACGGAGGGGAAGCGCGGCACGGCCCTCCTGCCCCAGCCGCCAACGCTAACTTCCCTCCCCGGTGCTCCCTTACCTCCGGTGGCCACGCGGGCCAGGACATGGCCGCTGGGGGGCCAAGCAGCCTCCTCGGATCTGCGCCAATCCCACTCTCCACCACCTCTCACTCCCGTCGTGTGTGTGTGGAGAGGGACATTTTGCTCCTGCCAACAATTTGTGCCTCAGCCGGTAAGATGGCGGCGCCGAGTGGACAGGCAGTGGGCGGGCAGCCTCCGGAAGGACCCCCTTCCTCCTGCAGCTGCCCCCGGTAAGATGGCGGCGCACAGCGGACCAGCGCTGGCGAAGGGGGGGGGGTCTGAAAAGGGGGGGGGAAGAGAGAGGGAGTCAGGAGAGGGGGGGGAGAGAGTCAGGAGAGGGGGGGAGGAAGTCAGGAGAGGGGGGGAGAGTCAGGAGAGGGGGGGAGAGAGAGGGAGTCAGGAGAGCGGGGGGGAGTCAGGAAAGAGGGGGGAGAGAGGGGGGGAGAGAGGGAGCCAGGAGAGAGGGGGGCGAGGGAGTCAGGAGAGAGGGGGGGGGATTCAGGAGAGAGGGGGGGAAGCCCACTGACTGACACACTCACTCACTCACTGACACACACACTCATTGACTGACTGACACACACTTCCCCCCTCAGTCAGCTCAGCTGCCAAACACACGGGGGGCACGGAGCTGTGAACAAGGGGGGGGACGGAGCTGTGAGCCGGGGGGGGGAAACAAAGCATTGAATGGGGGGGGGGAAATCGGAGCTGTGAACAGTGGGGGAGGGGCACAGCTCTGAACAGCTGTGAAGAGGGGGGGGGGAAGGGAGTTGAGAGGGAGGATGGGGGAGCCAGAACATTACATCACGGACAACGCCGGGTATATCAGCTAGTAAAGAATATACTTTGGGGAACCTTATACGGGAAATGGATTGGGGATATTTGGGCTCGAAATCCAGGAGTCTGTGGAACACTGGGTAGCCCCGGTGTAATTCACCCTGCAAACCGGCAAATCATGCCTGCTCGCTGAGGAGAATTAAACGACTACCGGTAACCTTGGCCCCAGGAACTCCTGCAAACAAAATTATTGCATTTCCACCCAAATGTCCCACCTAAAACTGACACACAAGAAATCCCGCAGTTCTAGGGCTAAGGGAACATGAAAACAGAAAAAAGCAGAGGTCACTATACTTTCCACGTGTATTATCCCACTGATTCTGGGGTAACCAGAGGGCTTCACCTTTATTGTATAGCCTAGTTACCCTCTACCATCACAGCCGCGTTCAGCCACCGATGTCCCGCTCAGCTCCTCATGTCGGTGTTGCCCTTGCCGAAGTTGGTACTTCCGCATTAGCTTGTGCACCACAGTATGGTGTTCCAAAGGTGCCTGGCTGGCTGGTTTGTACGGTGTCCTCAAAGTGGCAAAACCCCTACGCGTTTCACCTTTGTTAGAATGTCGGCTTTCTCAGGCGTTCTCCTGAATGATCTGAGTCTTAGTCTCATGGGAATATACATATCAAAGTTTAAATCAACCAAAGTCTGAGAAATAGCAACAATATAAAAAAAGTGCAATTCAGCTAAGCAACAGAAACAAATGTAACAATGTACATAACAAATAGAAACATATGTATCATGAAACCATAAAGTATCAAATGACCTGGGAATAGGCAGGGGAAACACAGAATCGAACCTGTATCCTAACAAAAAACTTAAAAGAAAATGTTTGAGGCCCCATTCTATTTTAATCCCGAAGGGGGATAGAGTATATTGTGAATGAATCCAATACATCTCACGTTGGTTAAGATGTTTAATTCTATCACCCCCTCGTATAGGGACCGACCGGTATGGACTAAATCGCTGAAAAGCGAAAGTTAGATACATTTCCAGGCAGTTAGAAAAATGTCTGGAAACTGGGAGCATGGAGTCTTGCTTTTTGATAGTACGAATGTGCTGCATTATTCTAACCTCTAGAGGTCTAATCGTCCAAGTTGTGTATCCTCGACCACAACTGCAAGTCAAGTAATGAATCACAAAATTTGGATTACAATGAATAAATACTGGAATTGTATGTACTTTTTTTCCGTGTGTAATATTGATAAAAATCACATTTTTACTAACCCACAATTATTTTTCCTTTGATCCACAGTTTTATTTGCATGGTTTATTCAACTCAAGGTCTGCAAGTGTTCTGAATCTTAATCAAATACATGGTTTCTTTAAATTTGGCAATTGCTGTTATGCTAATCCAATCCAATCAGTCAATATTACACACATTTAGGAAGAGTAGTAGATCATTTATTGCCTCTGGTAGTTTGTTGAGTTCCACAGTTATTATGTACATTTGTATATCATTAATTATAGGATTATATTATTATATTGTTAGATTAATTATTTAAGTGATACTCTCTACATCCAGTTTATTTGTTGTTATTAATTATTTTATTTGTTACTATGAGTCAATTTATGTTTTGGTTTATGTATTATTTATTTTTGTTTAGTTATTAGTGCCCTTTTGTAGGTTTCCTCCACACTGTCAGACTGTCTTCTTTCCTTGGTTTCATTCTCTCCGGATTGGTTTGCCTCCCAGGGGCACTTTTTACCTGGGAGTGCAGGTAGGCAGTTATTCTGGTGCGGTGCACCTATAAAGAGACACCGGTTTGACTCTTGAAACTACTCTTTGATAAAGCGCCATTGTCGAGAAACGCGTTAGAGGTTTCTCTTTTTAACTTTTAGGTTACATGCCTCAATACATTTTTGTTACTTTGCTTACGTCTGCCTCCAGTTCTCCTTCACTGCATCATAATTATTTCAGTTTAAATAATCAGTGTTTTGTACAAAAGTGTGGAACCGCCATGGCAACATAGTTCGCACCGAGCTGCGCAAACCTCTTCATGGGGGTTTGAGTGGACAAAGTCATCTGGTCCTATGCGGGGCTCCGTGCGAGCATGGTCCTATGGTGGCGTTTCATTGATGATGTTCTATTAATATGGAGGGGATATCTACAGAGTCTGGATGAATTTATGTCCTTTATTAATGATAATGACAATAATTTAAGGTTTACTTATCAGGCAAGTGAGGTACAAATTGACTTCATCTATCTCACCATTTATGTGGATGAAGGGAAGCTCAATGTTAAAACTTTTTTTAAACCTGTTGATAGCAACAATGTTATTCTTAAGACAAGTTGTCATCACCCTAAATGGACTGACAACATACCGTATAGACAATTATGACGGTTAAAGAGAAATTGTACCGACGAGAGAGAATTTGGCACACAGTCCAGCTTTAAAAAAATAGGTTTTTATAAAGGGACTACAGACCAGAAATAGTTAAAGAAACATTAAACAAGGTACAAACCTTGGACAGGAAAGATCTTATCAAGGTTAAAAAGAAGGAACGCATCAAAAGTGGAAGGACCAATGTAGAATGGGCCTTTTTGACTGATTATAATAAAGATGCGATGAAAATTAAACAAATGATCAATAAGCATTGGCATCTTGTCAAAAGCGACCCAATACTAAAGGGCCATGTCCCAGATAAACCGGGGGGTTATTTTTAGTAAAGCCAACAATCTTAAAAATCGTTTGGCACCAAGTGCACTGATGCAAGAGAAAGTAGACTCTGAAAATTGGCTGAATACAAAAAAAGGCTTCTATGGTTGTTTCTCCTGCAGAGCTTGCAAATTTAAATCAATGGAGAAATCACAATGTAAAATCTACCGTGATCTGAGAATCGTTTGTAATTAGAAAACACATAACTTGTGAGACAGATGACGTGATTTATTTATTGGCATGCCCTTGTGGCCTCCAATATGTGGGCAAAACCGCCAGACCTGTTACAACTCGTATTTTCGAACATCTGAGTAATATTAAAAGAAAGATTATGGGCCATGACCTATCTAAACATTTCTGTACCCACCATCAAGCAGACTCAAGAAGCCTGAAATACCAAGACATAGAGAAGATAGTCAAATACTGGAGAGGTGGGAACAGAGATCTTGAGCTCACCAAGAAAGAAATCTATTGGATATAGGCTCAGGACACTGGTACCAAGAGGCCTAAACGTTGATATCGAATTGGGAGTATTCCTGGTTTGATGGATCTTTTTAACATTGTGCACATTTTTATATCTTTTCTTTTTTCTTCCTTTTTATTGGGTGCAATAGTGCATCATATGTTTGAATTTAAAATTACATTAATGTCCTTAATCATAACATCTGGATCACTGTGTTGACTTATTCAAGGCCGGTATCTTAATAAAGATGGAGATTCCACACCCAGATTTAGGGTGTTTTAATTTATGTATTTATTTATCATTTTAATCTACTCTACTATTATATTTGTATACGTAACTAATTGTATACAGAATACATTTTTGATATGAAACGGGGTTAGATGAACTTTTGTACATAACAATTTCAAAACATGTTATCCATAATGAGATGTAAAAGGAACAGCAGAATAAGCTTTTGTATAGCAGGTAATACAGGATGTTCAGCGCTCGTGCTACAGTTGATTGGTAATGGAAAATCCCTTTGCTGCACGTGTGTGGAGCGTCTCCCTAAGCAGCTCCCACCTCAAGGTGGTCCCCCCTAAAAAGGGGGGAAGACACCCTGAAAAACAAAAATAAAGAATGCACACAATGCGCACCAGGGATTAGGTAATTGTCATTTAATAATAAAAATACACAAATAATACTGAGGGGATCCAACCCCACCTCAGTAACAATTGTTACACAGCTAAGTTACAGTGATAATACATATGAACCCTGAGATTCCTATATCCCTAACCAGTATAACACATAAAATACAATATAAAACAAAAGTGATCAGTTAATATAAAACAATAATCCAAGCTGGTTTATGGAAAAACCGCCATAGAGGACTATCAATGGCTGACAGAGGGAGACGGTAACTCACACTGAAGCAGAGATGCGGGTGCACGGTGACTGTATGAAGATCCGGATCACGGCACCGCAGAGATGGAACCACCGCATGTGCTTCCTGCAGGCACCGTCTCAGCCCGTCAGCAAACACGCGCAGGATGACCTGTCGTGACCTCTACAACGTGCTTCGTCAGGAGCTCCTCTTCATACGGTCACCGTGGACCCGCATCTCTGTTTCAGTGTGAGTTACCGTCTCCCTCTGTCAGCCATTGATAGTCCTCTATGGCGGTTTTTCCATAAACCAGCTTGGATTATTGTTTTATATTAACTGATCACTTTTGTTTTATACAGTATTGTATTTTATGTGTTATACTGGTTAGGGATATAGGAATCTCAGGGTTCATATGTATGGTCACTGTAACTTAGCTGTGTAACAATTGTTACTGAGGTGGGGTTGGATCCCCTCAGTATTATTTGTGTATTTTTATTATTAAATGACAATTACCTAATCCCTGGTGCGCATTGTGTGCATTCTTTATTTAAGCTTTTGTATATTTTATTTGTCTCAGTTATTTGAGTATTAATCAACTGTTCCTTATGTTTTCTTCCCTATATGCTTTCTTGCCTTCATGTGCCCCTTGTCCCTAAATGGACAAAGATTGTGTCGTATGTTTAGTGTAATACTAGTTCTCTGTTTGTATCAATGTCTTAAAGATTTTGTTAGAATTGATAGTATTGTATTGTATTGTATTGTATGTCTTTATTTATATAGCGCCAAAAGTGTACTCAGAGCTTCACAAAGAATACAGTACAGGGAATTATAATAATACAATAAGTGCAGCAAAATCAGACAATGGGAAAGGAAATCCCTGCCCCGAAGAGCTTGCAATCTAAGAGGTTTGAGGGGAAACTTACAGAGACAGCAGGTGAGGGAATAAGTGCTGTAGATGGGTGTGCTTGGCCACAATGGGTGGTATAAGTGACTGTGGGACAATAGCCATGAGTGCAGGCTATTGGGATGCTTGATTTGTGGGGCAAGTTTTAAGGTTAGTCAGTGTTAAATGAAAAGGTTAACACCATTTACAGGGGAAGAGATGGCAGGGAGCCGTGGGTTGAGATCAGGTGTATATATCTGGCTTCAGGCTTAGGGGAGATCCCCAGCAGCAGGAAGGAGTAGATAGAGGGTGTGAATGGAGGATTTGTTGGGGTGATTTTTATTGAGGGTTGTTGGGAGAGTGGTGTATAAATAATGGTGCAGTGGGTAGTGGGGAAGTTGTAGAGAACAGGGGCATTCACCAAGGAGCGAGGAAACAGTAAACAGAAAATGCAATGAGGGCATAGTGAGATGCAGGGGGAGAGACTTCCCTGTTATTGGAGGATAGGCAGAGTACAATTAATCACAGCTTTTATGAAGTAAAGTTCTCACAGTTGTAAAGTTGTTGCTCAGAGTTCAGATCTTCCTCCAATCTGCACCTCCAATTTCAAATCCAAGTTTAACTCCACACACTTAAATGTTACACTTCAATGTTACACAGCCATATGGCTCACAGCCAAGGTATCCTGCCTTAGGCTAAGGCCCCGCTCCCAGAGTCAGCGCACCCGCACTGCAGACAGGCGGGGCGCTGACATACACAGACCGCGATATGCGGTCTGTAGGGAGCGGGAGCCGGAGCGGGAGGTGGGCGGGGGTGGGAGGCTTGACAGGGAGGGGGGCGTGGCTTGAGCGGAGGGACCCGCTACTCTCCCCCCCCTCCCTCCACGAACTTGGGCTGGAGCTAGAGCTGCTGAGGGTAAGTTTAAACACACACACACACGCAGGCACTCATACACAAACACACACACACACACACACACACGCACGCAGGCAGGCAGGCACTCACGCACTCATACACACACACACAGACAGAGGCAGGCACTCACGCACTCACGCACTCAGGCACTCAGGCACACACATACATACACACACAGACAGGCACTCACCTGCTTTCACTCCACACTCCTCCCCGCTCCCCGAAGCCTCTCCTCCTCCCGAAGCCTCCCCTCCCCATTGGCTCACAGCCACACCACGTGACGCGTCAACGCTAGGAAACACCATTCTCTTGTGTCTCCTAGCGGATGACGCGCCACAGCGTGTAGTCAGCTGTGCCGCCAGGGGGGACCGGCTCGCGAGGATTCCCCTGCTGGTGGGGAACTCGCGACATGGCCGCCCGCGCCAACGAGCGCAGCGGGACTGAGGCCTTAAATATTCTAAAACACAATCACATTGACTAACAATTAAGGGAGGGGTCTGCCTAATCAACTCAGACACACCAAATTGTTAATTAAATTTTAGGATCTTGCAAATTGATTGAAGGAGACATACCAATTAATACATTTTAAAATCTGTAGCTATTGATAGTAGTAGAATCCAGCTCACACATACCAATTAATACATTTTAAAATCAGTAGCTATTGATAGTAGTAGAATCCAGCTCACACATACCTGTTTGAAGAAATAAGTCAGAATGTTAGTCCAGATATTCAGAATGCATCCATGATTAATGATATAGAAAGAAAACATCCATAGATTATAACTCCAAGATTAACTCCACACACTTAAATGTTACACTTTGATGTTACACAGCCATAGTTAGAATATATACAATTTGTGCACTTGTATGTTACTATTTAAAATCATGTAACACATTATTAGTCTCATTCTGGGTCAGAAAAAATTGAAATTTGTCCCATATTAACTATTTTTCATTTGAGAAATTATTCGCTTTTAGTTTAAAATTAATTTTTAATATTTAATTTTTAATTCATAATATTTGCCTGTGTACAGATCTTGAAATCTCATTGTAAACAAAAGAACTTCAAACTATTAACATAAACTTCTAATTTAAATGTATTTTAAAGTATAATATTGTAAATAGCATGTATTTTAAATAGGATATTAATTAACATATAATCTATAAGGGTTTATGATAAATGGTAACCCCATACTTTAAAATCTGCATTGCAGCATTTACTAAAGCCCCATTTCAAATTCATCCATACTGTAATATGTGTGGCAATATGGGGGCAGGTTTTAAATAATTTTAAATATGGGGCAGGTTTTAATTTTAAATAGGTCCTAAATCTGTCTCAGCGTCTCCCCTGCTGAAATCCCTCTCCTGGCTTCCTATCAAATCTCGCATTTCGCACTCAATTCTCCTGCTCACTTTTAAAGCCTTACACTCTTCTGCCCCTCCTTACATCTCAGCCCTAATTTCTCGCTATGTACCATTCAAACTCTTGTGTTCTGCTCAAGGATGTCTTCTCTCTACCCACTTTTGTATCTAAAGCTCTCTCCCGCCTTAAACCTTTATCACTGACTGCCCCACACCTCTGGAATGCCTTTCCCCTCAAAACCTGACTAGCACCCTCTCTATCCACCTTTTAAGACCCACCTTAAGAAACACTTGCTTAAAGAGGCATATGAATACCACTGTGGATAATACTATACACGATACATAAAGCTCGGCCCCCTGCAGACGCACTTACCAGAATGCTCTCCTACTGTCTTTGTACTTTCTACCCACCAATTAGATTGTAAGCTCCTCAGAGCAGGGACTCCTATTTTACAATGTTACTTTTATTACTGAAGCACTTATTCCCATGATCTGTTATTTGTATTATTTGTTATTTATATGATTGTCACGTGTATTACTACTGTGAAGCGCTATGTAAACTAATGGCACTATATAAATAAAGACATAGATACATACATAAATATAAATTAATTAATTTACCAATTGTACCCTCTAAAATGTTTGTTCCACTTAATCCTCTAAATATACAAGACAATTGCATTTCAAGTTCAGTTACGTCCTGTAAGAAATTGTCTTTTTCTTAAAAAAGTTCAAGCATATGTAAGTGTAACACCCTTCCCCCAGACCCATGGGAGATTTGGCGAGTGCTGCTCACCTGTAGGTTCTCAGGAGCGCTGAGCATCCGCCAATGGTAGTGGGGATCAACAGGTCAGGATTTGGGGTATTATCTTCTTTCTCTTTGGTGCAGCGCCTCCATCCTCCAGGGCCTATCATAGATAGGAGTAGACACTGCAGGAAAACTCTCTTCCCTCCCCCTGAATAACGGCATCCTCAGGCAGGAGTAAAATAACAGTGTCTTTATTTCTCTCACAGCATACATCTCTCTTGGTCCCTGGAGCAGACCCAAGGAGCTTGAGGCCACAAGAGTCCCTCCTTAGCTCCTTTACCCCCTGATGGGATAAAGGCTATCAGCTTCCACTCCCCTGAGGGAGGGAAGGACAGAACAGAACCAGATCCCTGGCTTAAGAACACACACAACACAGAACCAAAACACTATAATTTCAGCTGCAGACCCTTTTTATTACCAGGGGAAGGTCCCAGGTCTTTGCCATAGTAAGCCATAGTTGCCATAGTAAGTCGGCAGCACCTCAACTACTAGGGAGTTACTTACTGCAGCAAGAGCAATGATTAACCCCAACATTAACTGCGCTGTTACCATGGCTTACATGTTAGGGCAGAGGATTGTAGTAGCCAGGTGTTCGATGACTACATTCTCCCCCAGGTGGAACCCTCACAGCCTCGCTGAGTCAACCAATTTATACACCTTCCCTAAATTGGTGGACAGGAAAACATAACATGGTAAAACATGAGATAATGACTGGAGCAATAACATAATCCTCCCTATACAGGAGAATCTATACTCAGTTGATTAATAATAATGGGCTGGGTCAGGCTTGCATACCATCCTGCCCTTACCATCCGGTACTGTCACGCTTCTGGCCCCTCTCTGAAATATACAATACTCTATCCATTTAGATATTCCTGCCTACCTTCCACACTCTGACAAGATAGGATACCTTCTCCTCATTGTAGTAACAAGCCGCATTACAGAGGGGAGACAGGTAGTCTAATATGGCATATCTGACCCATTACTCCCTTTTAGCCGCAGCCTCACTCATTAGGGTTTCAGGGACATAAGGATAGTCATATCCATGAGATTTTCTATAGTGTTGTAGCACTATGCGATCCGCCCTACTATTCTTAATAAGATTCTGCCCACAGGCTTGCCCTGGCAGTACCCAAAATATTGACTCTTTGGATAACTTCTCTTGCGTCACTACCTCCAGGCCTGAAGGTGAAATCATTCCTAGGCGAATGTATCTGTTACGATCCCTAAGGATCTCTGCTGTTTCCTTAGGGGTAAACTCTCCCTATTCCCACCAGTAATCCACTGTAGCATTTTGTATTAACAAAAACTTTGTCCTATTCATGTGTGGCACATACCCTTGAACATTGGAGATTAGGCGATTGCTACCTGGTGTAGTGCTGCTCACCTGTAGGTTCTCAGGGGATCTGAGCATCCGCCGATGGTATTGGGGGATCAACAGGTCAGGCTTTTGGGTATTATCTTCTTTGTCTTTGGTGCAGCACCTCCATCCTCAAGGGCCTATCATAGATAGGAGCAGACACTGCAGGAAAACTCTCTTCCCTCCCCCTTCCTTAGCTCCCTTACCCGATGATGGGATAAGGTGTATCAGCTCCCACTCCCCTGAGGGAGGGAAGGACAGAACAGAACCAGATCCCTGGCTTAAGAACACACAAAACACAGAATCAGAACGCTATAATTTGAGCTGCAGCCTCTTTTTATTACCAGGGAAGGGTCCCAGGTCTTAGCCCCAGTAAGTCGGCAGCACCTCGCCCATGCCCCCCCCCCCCCTGTAACTACTAGGGAGTTACTTACTGCAGCAAGAGCAATGATTAACCCTAACACTGCCTGAACTGGTACCAGGGCTTACATGTTAAGGCAGAGGATTGTAGTAGCCATGGGTTAGATGGCTACACAAGCTTATGAAGGATTGATTGCAGGACGATTGTTGAAATTATGTCTTATTAAGATAAGGAGATGTGTCTTAACACTGGAATAAGTTTGAAGGTTATTTTTGATGATCTCCTAGATTCATTACATGTGAAGTCTATTCTAATAACCAGAATTGATACAAAAGGTCATATTATGATCTCAAGTTGCTTAAACTGCTCTGTTGACACTGAGTGATTATTAACAACTGTAGATCCTGGCTGAGATAAGATGCTATGATAGACAGTTACAGTACCATTTAACCAATGAAGATATGCTGAAGTAACCATTTACAGCTTAAAGCTTCTTGGAATAAGTTTGAAGGTTATTTTTGATGATCTCCTAGATTCATTACATGTGAAGTCTATTCTAATAACCAGAATTGATACAAAAGGTCATATTATGATCTCAAGTTGCTTAAACTGCTCTGTTGACACTGAGTGATTATTAACAACTGTAGATCTGGCTGAGATAAGATGCTATGATAGACAGTTACAGTACCATTTAACCAATGAAGATATGCTGAAGTAACCATTTACAGCTTAAAGCTTCTTGGAATAAGTTTGAAGGTTATTTTTGATGATCTCCTAGATTCATTACATGTGAAGTCTATTCTAATAACCAGAATTGATACAAAAGGTCATATTATGATCTCAAGTTGCTTAAACTGCTCTGTTGACACTGAGTGATTATTAACAACTGTAGATCCTGGCTGAGATAAGATGCTATGATAGACAGTTACAGTACCATTTAACCAATGAAGATATGCTGAAGTAACCATTTACAGCTTAAAGCTTCTTATATGTTCAGAAGAAGTTCACATGACATCAGTACTGTATGTAAATACAATGATATGATATAACACTTAAAGTTAAGATGGCTGACTGGGTGGTTTTATCTGGATAAATACACAGCAGTTAGGCTTGGGGAATAGGAGACCAGGAGGTAGAGAATGATAACATCATGAAGAGAAAGACGTGTCAATATCTGGAGAAGATAACTGCAGAAAGCTACTATATGCAATCATCAATGACAATATCCTATTGGAAACACCATCATCACATCTCACATTTATATATACGTATGTGTACTGCCATTGTATATATTACATGCCTAATATGTAATTTATAGCTTTAGTAGTTTCATGGTAACCTTTGTGGGACATTGGGCATTTTATATCCATCTATTGTGTGACATATACAGAGTTTGTAACTCGAATCTATGGAATTTGTGCAGTGTCAGAACAGATGATTGCTCAACCAACGGGAGCAGCCCAGTCCCTTTTAAATCCTACCCGTGTGTGGGTTAACCTTATGACTCCTGACAAAGCCGAAGTTTTCAAGTGAAACGCGTTGAGTCCGAGAGAGGTATTGTGTCCCTGAGAGGCATATTGCATGAGAAGGAGCAGTAACTGGACGTTCTGGATTTCCCGGGCGGCCGCAAAACCAGAGAAAATATCAGCCGGCACTACACAGCATCCAAGCAGCGTCGCGGGGAGGTCACCACTTGGGAGCAAAATCCATTTAATATTGTGAGGATTCGGGGGTCACGGCAGTCACAGCGTGACCCCCCCTTACCTCCTACGGCTCCCGCTGCCGTGGGATGTCCTCGGCGCCAGTACCACCTGGTTCCCGTGGATCTGGGGCTTCCCCATCGTCCCCGATGGGCCACCGCTGCCCCGCAGGCAGCCCGCACTCAGACGGCTGCCATTTGTCCTGGGCGCGCGCTCTCCGATATTACAGAGCGCACGCCAGGCGAAGATAATTTATTCACTGCTCTGGCAGTGAGACATGCCCCCAACACACACGCAGGCTGTTACATAGTGCCAAAGCTGCTCACCTATCTGCCTATCAAGGTAACCAATCCAGGACAGCACCTCGTGCTCCTCCAGGCCTGCCTCCACTTCCTATTGGTCAGCCGCACTATAAAATGCCTGTTGTACCACTTTCACATTGCTCGACATAGTCTCTCCTTGTGGATGTCTATTATGGCTCTCTCTTGTCTTTGCTCATTCAGGTTACGACTCAGCTTGGCGGACTACACTCTCTGGCTCCCGACCCCGGCTCCCTCTTGACTACGCGTATTCTCACGTACCTCGATCTCAGCTTGGACCTCGACGTTCCAGATCTCTCCTCTCCCTGACCTTGGCTAACGGCAACTACTACGTCTCTTCTTTTACCGGTACCGGCAAGTATTGCTACAGCTATTTCCACCTGGCCAGGCAACACCAAAACATCACACTCCGGACACGCTCCTTCTGCTGCGGGTGTGTGCACATATACGTCCCCACCTCAGTATAAGGGACAGGTCTGGTCTGCTGGCAGCACCGGCGTAACATATATTCATTGTTTTATGCCTTACTTAGTTTTCCCATTGTACGTGTTCACTTTGGAGGCTAGGATATCATTTTAACTTATAAAGATTTACAGATACTCTTTGCGCTATGGTTCTCTCTGTTCTTTCTTTGCGTTAAGCCACAGATATGAAGCTATCCGCTGGATCCATTTGCCATAGATTGTGAATTGCCTGAACTTTCTCACAAAATGTGAGTTATTTCAGTCAATTTTTGAATACCAGCATTTACATATTACACTATTGGTGTTTTTTCTATATATTTTACATACCACACTGGACGTACCCCGCACCCTTATCCTTTTGAAACCATCGTACCTGAAGAAACTGGGGAACAGTTTTTTATTTAAGGTTGAGTGGAGGACATATAGGCGCAATATACTCCAAAAACATTGGCATGTTTTGTTACAAGATGTACTGTATTAGGGAGTAGAATTAGTCTCGCCAGCAGAACTGCTCCCAATTTGAAAGATAAACTGGTTCATATCACTACTCACATAATACAACCTCAGCCCCAGACCTTTCTCAAAAATGACATAGGGATTTTTCCAGTGTTTCAGGTTGTTGGAACAAAGTACTTTTGATGATATCTCTGGCACAAACAAATATTGTATGAAGCAATGTTTTAGGTGCGGTCTATTACTTATTCTGTCTTTGCACATCAATTTATGCAGGAATGCCAACCAGGGAGTTGAGATTTTGTGTGCTGGAGCATACTAGAAACATTTTTTTCATGCTAGAAAGGATCACTACAGTTGCGTGACACTTTCTGGTACATCATGATGCAGATGCAACTTTACAAACTGCATTCGCAATAGATAGAGTCTCATTGGGAATTAGAGGGGGTGATTTGGAGAAATCCCTCCACTAAAGAGAATGTAAGTACTGTAGGTGGATTTTAAGCTGAGTTCCCTCATGCCAGCAGGCTTGAATGAAGCTCTGATTTTTTTCCATGTTCCTCTACGAGCCACTAATTGATCCAAGTAGGGATATCCTGAAAATCTGGCCTGTTTGTGGCCCTCGAGGACTGGAGTTGTGCAGGCCTCTAATGCAATCTCTTATTCAAGTATATATCCCTTCTGAGAAATGTATATTGACTTGTATGTTTATATTTCAGGTCTCAGCTGATTGAGTGCCCAGTGACATCAGTAGAGGATCATAATTGAAGTGATGATATGATTGGTGCCTCACTCTCTCTGAAGTGTATGTAGCCCCGGTGCCCTCCGGCTCCCAGAGACCCCCCTCCTTTGGGTCAGCGTGGTCGCGGGTGCCGCCGGAGGCAGCGACGGACCCATCGGCTGTTCCCAAAGGTGGGGGCCGGAGCAGGGAGCGATCCGAGCCGTAGGAGGCTCGGCGGCGCACTCGGCTAGCGGGGGCCGCCATTATGGTTGCGTGCGCAGGCGCCGGGATTGCGCATGCGCGGTTGCAGCTAGGGAGTTGCGGTGGCCTATAGGGAGTCGCGCATGCACAGAAGAATCGCGCGCGCGGCCCCAATGTAGAAATAGCCTCCACAGAACTACAATTCCCAGGAGGCTAAGGGGGAAAGGCACCAGGTGCCCCCGAGTAGCCAATAGGGCTGAAGGATTGCCCTGCAGGAGAAATAGATACATTTCACGCGCTGAGCCCACGCTAGGCAGTCAGTGCCAGGAGCAGCCAGGGGAAGGAGGTAGGGTGCAGGAGTCAGTGACTCCCTGCACTAGGCCAGCAGCCCCGAGGCCCGAGATAGCCCTGAGCCACACAGTAGAGTGAGTTGTGTCAGGGACAGGCCCCAGGTTAGGGACCCTGCCCCTTACTATTCAGAGCCAGTTAGGGACCCAGCGGGCGCGGTGCGTTCATCTAGAGGTTTGGGCTCAGTTCTTTGCGGTTGCTGCAGCAGTCATCCGAGTGGGATCGCCCCGGACGGTAGTTCCTGTAATCATCCGGGTGGGATCGCCCCGGACGGCAGTTCCTGTGTTCAGCCAACATCAGGATCCTTTGTGAAGTTCCGTGGCAGGCCCGGCACCGGAGTGCCTGGCAGGTAACAATCAACAAGTGCACCAACGAGTCATATCACATTCACACGGGACATAGTGGCTGCGCAGTCACACTTATCTCTCTCACTTGAGGGTGGGGTAATACTGTGTGGGGTACTGGACACTGGGTGGGATCATTCGGTGGAGGTGCAGGTGGAGGTAGCGTCCTGCGAGACGCATTAGTTAGTGTCTCCTCTAGGGAGGAACACCTGTTGATTTATTGATGGTGATGCATGAGTACAGTCACACTAGTACAGGCAATAGTTGTTATCCATACTGTGTGTTGAGTGATATATATTGTCCTGCGAGGAACCACTCCCCCTCTGGTGGGAGCCATCGCAGGTGGAGGTGCTGCACCGAGTACGAGGTTACTCATATTATACTTGCCCCAGGTTCCCCGTGGTGGAAGCTCAGCCCTCCTGTGAGCCTAACAGGTAACGCACCACACCTGGTAACATTTAGTTCCCCGCCCACACACACTATATGCGATTGGGTGGGGGAATACCCGTTACATGTATAAATAATTGGGCCCTATAGCTGGTACTCGAGCCCCCAGAAGAAGCCGTGGCGAAACTCGCTGTCAAAACTCGCTGTCACGTACAGCACACCTGGGAGCACATGACAAGGATTAATACACAGCTATCTAGCTGGCCCACTTTTCACCTTCCGCAAAGGTCCCTCAAAATGAACAATATCTCCGCTCAATCCATCCCCATATACCATCCATCACAAACAGCGCACTTGTGAGCACGTGACTTATATATGCAACCAGGGTTAATACTCTCGGCTAAACTAGTGAACTCACCTTTCTCCTACGCAAAGTACTTCAAATTAGTTCATATTTACCCTTACATGGTTGCAATCATATCTATATGCTTCCACCACCAAAATAAATATCACATATGTAATTTGTAAATCTAATGGTCCCTGTTTACTAAAAAAAAACAACTATGCACTTAACACACACAAATCTGTTATTGCACAATGTGTCCAAAAATGTACTTTACTCTACAAAGCGTGCAACAGTTCAATCAGAGCCCAAAGTATTACTTATTAAAGTTTTGCTTTAATATACAAAAAATACAATACTTAAATTAAAATTTTAAAGAAATAAAAGTGTGTGTGTGCCGAGCACGCGCATTTTAAGTGAAACTTCTTTGTCTTTTGTCACTGTTTTGTCACAGAAATGGTATTTTTGATGGTGATGTTTTAATTACAAATCATAACACAATTTCAGTGCCAAAACGCAAAGAAGTTTGACTTAGACCGCATGTCCTAGCTATTTGCACTTCTATATTTATAGTAACGGTGAATTCCTTTTATCAGTGTGTGTGTGTGTGTGTTAGTCAGTGTATGTGTGTCAGTCAGTCAGTGTGTGTGTGTGTCAGTCTGTGTGTGTGTGTCAGTCAGTGTGTGTGAGTGTCAGTCAGTGTCTTTCCTCCCCCGACGTTACTGATGGCCTCTTCTGCCACCAGTGACGTCACTGATGGCCTCTTCTGCCAGCAGTGCTGTCACATCACGGATGTTTCCTATCAAAACTCTGTAGGTGCCAGCAAAGAAGTTTCACTTCAAAAAGATTATTACAAAATCATACAGTTATAATAAATGCAGACGGTTTCTTAAAATAAAAAGATAAACATTCAAGAATCCCCATACCTTACCACATCATAGGTTCTTCCCAGAGAGGTCACTGGCATAGAAAATATGAGAACTGTCTGTTGAATTCTGATTTTCATAACCCTTTGGTAAGGCCTATATACCCGTCTTCTTCTATTGAAACAACATAAGCCCACGTTTGTCATCGATCAGCCACTTGGTTGACATTTTAACGACTTGAAAGAAAAAAACTTTTCCCGCTTTACTCAATATACAGTATAAAAGACCTCATAACCTTGTTTCCATGATACTTAGAAAAATGCCATCTTCATTGTTGCGTCTGTGTACTTAACATTCATGTTTCAGCATAAAATATGACCACATAACCTCTATTTTTGCATGAGAAACAGATATCCGTCTTTGGCACCTCTTAATCATGAAATTTTTGGCATCATTATTCGTCTAATCACAACGGTTACGAATATCTATTAGTTATTCTTGCAAATTGCTGCCAGGCCCATGGTATCTTCATATTTAATATAGTCCTCAAACTAAGGGGTGACCTGTTCGTCACCCCTCTCTGTTATGCACATCGGATATTTCAAGAATGCTACGCTTTTCTTTGAGGCGGACGGCCCATGATTTGGGTATTGTATACAGCCTTCCAAACTATAAATACTTCACTTTTAGTGGGCCAACAGTGATAACCCCCAAGTTAAGCCCCCTTTCTAGATCAACACAAACAGGAAGGGTCTTCACTGGTCATAAAACTATTCTTGTATTTTTAAGACCATCTGTAATCAACATTAATCACTAAAGTACCAGATTGATTAAAATACTCAATATCTTCTGCCATATATATTACTCTCGCATCGGGGTGGGTCTTGTCTACGTCCTCTCTGACTAGTTATGCATGCATGAACGCACGCATGCACGAACATTACTCCAAATAGCAGCTCTGTTCTCTGTGACCACAGCAAGTTTTTGAGGTCTTTACTGACTATCTCTAGGTGCCGACTCCGTCAACTGTATGGATTACTCTATGCTATCTGATACTGCCATGGTATCGTTATTCTTGTTTCTGATTGGTCTCACATGTCTATTCATTTTATGTTTTTCTTTTTTGTGCATGTCTGTCCAGGCAGTGCAGTTCTACCTTTAGCTAGTAATGATATCACAAGATTTAGACTGTCTAAATATACCTTCTCTTTTTGACTGGCCGGTCCAGGTGTTGTATATTTTTATACAGACCACCTTTATTTCTAATTAGGTACACATTTAGCTTGTAAGGTCATTTATATAGGAGTCATCTTGCTGTTTAGTGTTAACATATATTAGTATATTTGCCTCTAGAGTCTACTGTGTTATTGAGAGGACGTTGTTTTTTTTAAATTTAGGTTTATTAAATATTTTTGTATTTTTTGGTATAACTTGAGTGCTTATTTGGGGATTCGTTTCTCACTTTATTTATATGCCCCACAGCACCATCATAGATAACATTATGGAAACAATTAAATAATAATTATGGAATCACGTAAGCGCCATGTTGAAAGGGTGCGGAACATCCGTTTATCCCACGAGAATGAGGTCCTGGGTGACCATGTTATGCAGCAGGCAATTCAAGTGATGTGGCCTATCTCAACTGTCCAACCCAAAATCAGTGGACAGTACTGCCCAATTGCACCTGCCACCCTCCCCCCCTTCCATGTCAGCTTCACAAAACCACACCAGGCGAGCTATGTAGCGTGGCGGCAGTCTCCATCATTCAAGACAAAACTAAAGTCGCTGTGCGCACTTATGAATGTTGTAACAGCTTTAACAAACTTTTATAGATATAAAGTAAAAAAAACAAAACAAGTATTGTATTTCTATTTTGGGGCACATACAACAACAGGAGGTCACATATACTCAGCCGTCGTAATAAAGTAAATCTGCACACATTTTAATGTGTGGAGGGGAAGCAATGCCCACGATCTCCAAACCGCTGTCTATTGGCACTCGGCATCATGTGACATCAAGTGTCAGACTTGACAATCGTTGCCATGACCACGAGAATGCTATTTAAAGCATAATGCGGGCTCCCTCCACTCAACTGACCCTGACGAAACTCCACCCGGAGAGAAACGCGTAGTACGTGTGTCTTAATCCACTGAGGCGGTAAGGACTCTCCGTTTTTGTTGCTGCCTCAATATCCATGCTACAGTACATTGTTGCTATTAAGCCAGGCAGGCAGGCAGGCAGAACTACCAAGTATGTGTCTGTTTCTTTGTTGACACTTACTTATTGAGTAGTAGGCAGCGTTCGAGCTGTGATCCACACAGCTTTATCGTTACATAACTCATTCTTAACGATGCCTGTTGTTATCTTTATTCCTGTTGAATTAATGTAGGCAGCCAGTTAGAGCTGCGCTGTGATTCACACAGCCTGATAATGTATTTATCTCACTCACTACAGACATTCAACTTTGACCAATTGACAATTAATTGTGATGATAAAGAGTGCATGTATGGAGTTCTTTGCCTAAGGCTTGTTTTATAGTTGGCGCGCACGTGCGCAAATGCTCGTGCACGTGAAGCACACTTTTTGTGTGTACAGGTCTGTGCTTTGAGCGACAGGTGGCCGTGGCTATGTGGCAACTTTGATAATGGGCTGGAGCACGCTCTGAAATGACACAATAATACCTTCACTTTACAGTATCTAGATGATGCTTTCACTAGCTGCAGATCTGTACATTCGATATGGCAGGGATTCCTGTCTCCAGGTGTGTACTTCTATGGCTGGTGGGTTTAGGGTATAATTAAAAGTCCTAGATTTTGGCATCTGTTCTGTAAGGCAATATATAAATGGACAGTGCTTATGTCAAATATTATATTTACTTACATAGATATATCAATACATGTGTAAATGCACACACACACACACACACACACACACACACACACACACACACACACACACACACACACACACACACACACACACACACACACACACACACACACACACACACACACACACACACACACACACACACACAAACACACAAACACACGCCCACATACCCAACACACAAACATACAGTGCAGCCTTACTCTGAGCGGCAGCAGCGCGAAAATATTATCTTTCCCCCGATCTGCCGGCTCAAAGCTCACTGCCGTGCGTGCGCGGCCGAACTATATAAAGTCATGCTTTAACACCGTCAATTATAAGTGCCGCGCACGCGCACGGCCAAGCAAGCGCGCACACTATATTACGGGCCTAACAAGTTTGCTAGGAGCAATTTACACAGCTGCTCATTAATTATTCAGCCACTACCATCAACACTATTGGAGAAATGGTAAAACTTCAATGAATATATACTCCACTACTGCATTATATACTCCTTGCTTACCTTATATATTGCAAACAAAAAAACGTGCGCTTACCTTTAGAATATTGGTTCAAGGTGCAGTACAATACCTATTCGAAACCAATAATTGTGGTCTTTCCCCGTGGAGTCTGTAAATCCCAGTGAGGTCCCTCTGCTCAACCCCAGAAAGGGGTATCCAAACCCATAGTGTACATGGAAACAGAAAAAATAGGGGGAGCAAAAGGGTTAAAGGGAGACAACCTTCAACAACCGTCAATAACCTACAAGAATGGACGTGGAGTAAATAATAATATTGATTAAATACTCACACGGCCCTGTGTGAGTAAAAATATATAAGGGTATCTTGCTGCTGAAACGTCTTCTTATCCCAGATCGTTGGTTATATTGGGAATGGAATGGGAATGAAGGGAGAGATATAAAATGGTAATAACCATATGATACTTACACGGCCATGTGTAAGCCCAATACTAGAAAGGTTTCTGTGGGGTGGCTCTGGTATACCCGTCCAATGTTGTTCCAGGGGTACAGCTCCCACATCTGCTGGCAGGCAGGACGTTGGATGGGGGTTCCTCTTTGCTGTCCTCACGTTTTTATGATAAATAACAAATCCCCGTTGTGCTCCCGTTGCTGTCTCGGCAAGCCGCCTCTCAGCTGCACTGTCTTCCGCGTCCGGAGTCAGAAGAGATGGGAACTTCTGGCGCGGCTGTGACTGCAAACTTGCTTCCACTAACTACGGAAGCCTCAAATGTCCAAAATGGTGTGACGAATTAGCAACGCGTTTCGCCGTATACAACGGCTTCCTCAGGCTCAAAATATGTGCTGGTAGGGGTCTCCCTAGTTTATATAGACCCAGGGTAATGATTATTGATGATAATTGGTGGTAATTAATTGTGTACCTCCTTACTTGTTTCAGCAGCAAGATACCCTTACCTTATATATTATCAGCATTTTTGGAATGGGTGTTATTCATAGATCCTACGTATCAATTATGGTCCCTGATTGATAGATCTTTTTCACCCACCCTTCAGACAAAAAGACTTTGCAGTCTCTCCCAGTGGTTATCAATTAATCATCCACACCTCCTGTCATTTTATTATTTTAAATATTCCCACAGTCACAATTTTTTCCGTATGTGAAGCTATTTATTATTTCAACACCTATTAAATGTTAAACTTTAATAGCCCAGATGTGCACCATCAAATGTACTCTCTTTAGAAGTTCAGTTGACCTCATCAGCTGTTCCTCTACTTGATACTCAGTATCCCTAGTACATACTGTAGGTAGCACCCATTGCCACTCCTAGGCAATTAGGCACATTCACCTATCCTACTTTTGGGTGTGACCTCCTGTTGTATACTGTATGTTCAAATATATAAGGGAACCAGAGAATCCCTTTTGCCACAACAGCCCATAGCAACAATTCAGTGTTGCATCATCATGACAGGATTTTTATCCAACAGATGGGATACTAACTCATGGCAAAATGAGGCCAAAAGTGTGTTTTCAACAGAAAACACAGATATTGCTACAACAGACTCTGACAATATCTCTGTGACGACTCAGGAGATTCCTTCCCCTCCTTGTCCCTCTCTCCCATCTCCTGTTGCCCCTTCTACTCCTTCCCACTCCTCACCTTTGCCTTCCACCTCTCTACCTTTGCCGCAGCGCGTTCCCCGCAGGTCTCGCATACCCACGCGGTCCTTGAGTCCCTGCTATGATCCTCCCCGCTCCCTCTCTCCTGCGGTGCCCGCATTAGCTTCCCCTGTGGTGGCATCCGTCCCGTTGCCTCCTCCCTGCGTGGTGCCCACGGCACGGCGTTCCACGCGCCTGGTGACGCGTCCGGTGCGTGCGCTTCCTCAGCCCACGGTGGGTGCGCCACACGCTCCTCTGCTGGTCTCCCTGACCCACCTGCTCCCTCCTCTTTGCCTTTGCATGCCGTCTCGCGGTCACAGGTCACGCGCGCGTTCCCCTTCTCTGGTCCTTCCCTTGCTCCGTGCGGTCCCTCTCGGTGTTGCAACCTGTGCGCGCCTATCCCCAGCTTACAGAGGGCGTGCGCACATGCTCTTCTTATCCTGTTTCCCATGTCTCCGCCTTCCAAGCCCTCCAGGCCATTCCCCTGACTGCCCCTTCTGTCTCCTCCTCTTCACTCCCTGTCCTATCCCTGTCGTCTCCCACTTCTCTCTCTACTCCTCCCCTCTCTCCTATTGGTATGCCCTCCTTTATAACCCCTGTCTGTCCACTTCTTCCTCGCTCTGCATAGTTCCTATTTCCCTGTGTGTACCTGACCTATGCTGTGCTCCCTCTGTGTTCCTGTTGTTTCCTGCTCCTGTGTTATCTTGGATTTCCCTGGCTTTGACCCCTGCTTGTCCTGGACTACTCTGCTCTCTGGTATCCCTTTGAACCCTGCTACGCATACTACTTCGCTTACCTCTGGCTTCCTAGGACCTGGCTTACACTCTGACGATTCTAACCTCTGGACTCCTGAACATTGGCACACGGACACAACTATTCTTACGGACATCCCCAAGTGTTGCAAGTATAAACTAACAACTCTTCCTACAGGCCCAGCAACGCTATATCACACTCCGGCTTGCTCCCACTGCGGTGAGTGTGTGGTATCATACCATTCCCACCTCAGTACTGGGGTCTATCCAGGTCTGCGGGCATACAGGCGTGACATTATGCAGAGCCCAACAAACGCAAACCCCCCTGAGGTGGGTACAGTGGTGGAGATAATTATTCCTTTAGAAACCTTACAATTTGTTAGTACTCAGCTGTCCACTGTCTCCCAGCAATTGACTAATGTTTCCCTTCTAGAAAGTCCTCCGGCTTCACCGCCACCAATGGCTACTTCCTACGCCAGCCCTGGCCCATGGATTCCCTCTCCGAATCGCTATGATGGGGACCCCCTCAACTGCTGCGGTTTCTTAAACCAATATGAGGTGCAGTTTGTAATGTCCCCTTCCCTGTTTCCTACTGGTTGTGCTAAAATTGCATACATAGACGCTCTCGCTTGGGCCTCTCCCCTATGGGAGCACAAATGCGAGATAACGCAAGACTACCCATTGTTCAGACGTGAATTTCAACTTGTGTTTGAGACTCCCGCATGGCGTGAGACAGCCGCTTTCTCCCTCTTCCATATTTCTCAGGGCCAAAGATTAGCTGCCAAACACGCCATCGAATTCCGTACGCTGGCCGCCGAAGTTCAATGGAATGATGAAGCTCTCACCGCCATGTACTGGCACGTACTCTCTGATACGTTAAAGGACGATCTGGCTACGCATGCCCGGCCTACATCCCTGGAGGAGTTAATCACTCTGAGCGTACGCATGGATCAGTGTACGCAGGAACGACGGCACGAAAGACACTGTTCCCGTTCTTCTTCCCCTGTTGTTTCTCACAGGTCGCCCACTACTCCTCTACTGGCCCTGGAGGCACCGGAACCTATGCAGGTCGACAGTCAACAACTCAAGGCAACCGAGAGAGCACGGCGTCGCCAGAACAGGTTGTGTTTCTATTGTGCTTCCTCTGAACATCATCTCCAGAATTGTCCCCTGAAGCCGGAAAAACGGGCACACCCAGTAAAGGTTGAGGGGCTTCTACTGGGTACTGTCTCTCCTAACCCCTCTCCTTCCGAAGCTCTCCCAAAGAAGTTTATGCTTCCAGCCACCTTGGAGGGTCCCAACCTTGTCGTAAAGGTTGAAGCGTTCATCAATTCAGGATCGGCGGTAATTTCCTGGACCAGCAGTTCGCTTTGGAGAATCAAATTCCCATGGTCAGAAGGAAGAGCCCTGTTGGCCTTGAGGCCATTGACGGACGACCGCTCCAGCCGGCCTTCATCATTTGGGAGTCTATTCCTCTTACCTTGACCTTGGCTGATGGTCACAAGGAGGTAATTGTCTTTGACGTGTTTCAATCCCCTTCCGTACAGATTATTTTAGGATTGCCTTGGCTCCAACTCCACAATCCGCGCATTGATTGGTCCGGTACTCTGCCTATCCAGTGGCCCTCGTCCGCAGATGCTGTGTCAGCGGATCCTCCCGTGGTTGTGCTTGCTGGACTGGACTCCGTACCTGCCGATCGGTTGTCCCTGCCTGCTGTGTACCATGAGTACTTGGACGTGTTCAACAAGGTACAAGCAGAGGTTCTTCCTCCTCACCGTCCGTACGATTGCCCTGTCGACCTCATCCCTGGGACTGTCCTGCTGAAGTCTAAGTCTTATCCATTCTCCATCCCGGAGACCGAGGCCATGACTACTTATATTCAGGAAAATCTGAAAAAGGGATTCATCCGCAACTCTACTTCTCCTGCCGGGGCTGGCTTCTTCTTTGTGAGGAAGAAGGATGGATCACTGAGGCCATGCATCGACTTCCGCGGACTCAATAAGATCACTGTGAAAAACCGGTATCCTCTTTCGCTCATTTCTGAATTGTTCGACCGTCTCCAAGGGGCCTCTATCTTCTCAAAACTTGACTTAAGGGGTGCCTATAATCTCATTCGTATAAGGGAAGGAGACGAGTGGAAAACAGCGTTTAACACACGTTCTGGACATTATGAATATCTTGTTATGCCTTTAGGGCTGTGTAACGCCCCAGCCGTGTTTCAGGAATTTATGAACGACATCTTCCGTGATGTATTGGGAACTTTTGTCATTGTCTATCTAGACGACATTCTTATTTTTTCTAAAAATCTGGAGGAACACATTCAACATACCAAACTTGTGCTCTCCAGGCTTCGTTCTAATCGTCTTTACGCCAAGATGGAGAAATGTCTGTTTCACCAGGCTTCCACGGCCTTCCTAGGCTATATCATCTCCAGCCAAGGTTTTTCCATGGACCCAGAGAAGCTGAAGGCGGTTCTCGACTGGCCACGCCCTAATTTGCTCAAGGCTGTGCAACGTTTTCTTGGCTTTGCCAATTATTACAGGAAGTTTATCAAAAAAAAATATTCTATTGCTCTTCCCATCACCGCCTTGACCAAAAAGGGCGCCGACGTCTCATCCTGGTCACCTGAGGCCATTTCAGCCTTTAAGATTCTCAAGAAGGCGTTCGTGTCTGCTCCCATCCTTCGTCATCCGGATACCTCCCTCCCCTTTACTTTGGAGGTTGACGCCTCAGACGTAGGAGCTGGCGCAGTTCTTTCCCAGAGGACTTCTCCCCAAGAAAACTTCATCCTTGTGGTTTTTTTTCACGGAAATTCTCAGCAGCAGAAAGGAATTATGATGTCTGTAATCGCGAACTTTTGGCCATTAAGTTGGCTCTCCAAGAATGGAGACATCTTTTGGAGGGTTCCAAAGAACCAATCGCTATTCTCACTGACCACACAATTTGTTATATATTGAGGGGGCTCGTCGCCTAGGCTCCCGCCAAGCTCGCTGGTAACTCTTCTTTTCCCGCTTCAACTACACCATCTCGTATATTCCTGGGACCAAAAATGTTAAAGCGGACGCCCTTTCTCGTCAGTTTGCATCTGAGACTGAAGCTAAAGAAATCTCGGAACCTATTCTCCCGGCCAAGTGCATAATTTCTGCTAACAACTTCGATGTGTTGGATGAGATCAACAAGGCACAAGTGCATATTCCCAGCAGGTTCAGGGTACCAAAAGGACGTCTCTATGCTGCTACACGTTTTCGCCATAAAGTGTTACTTTGGGGTCATTCCTCTAGAGCAGTTGGTTATCCAGGCTTCAAAAGGATGGCAGATCTCATTAAACGGACTTTTTGGTGGCCTAAGATGAATCAAGATATTCTCGAATTTACCTCCGCCTGTCCTGTATGTGCCCAGAGTAAAACTCTCCATCATAAACCTTCTGGACTTCTTCTACCACTTCCCATCCCTGAACAACCCTGGAAACACATTTTGATGGACTTTATTGTTGAACTGCCTACTTCCAAGGGGATGAACACTATTTTTGTCGTGGTTGACAGGTTTTCGAAGCAGGCACACTTTGTTCCCCATAATATCATACAGAAGAAAAAGGACCCAGTCTTGCAGCACTCAATCACTCGGAATGTAATGTTGTAAATTTAAAATGTACTTTATTGATAACCTTGAATAAAAAATAGGGGGTTAAAACGTAATTAAATGATGATAAACAGCTCGTGACTGTATCCTTAATCCCCCACCTACGGTAAGGTGGGTAGGTGTAAATAGAGTCCCTAATAAATATTGGGGATCAAGCGCTACGGATAGTAGCTACCTAAAAATATAGGAAAAAGGAGCCTCTGAGAGCCCTCTTGAAGACACTCTCCTTACGAGTGTATCCAGGCGTATGATACGCACTAAGGTGATACACTGAGGATAGGTACAGTATTTAGTATGGCATAATGTGCGCTTGGTTAGACTTATGTGATGTCTGTCCCTGATATAGATATGCACTGTGTGAGCCAGGTCTATGGTAAGAACCTGTGTAGCCCCCACTATTGATCATAGGTGCAGACTCATGGACATACTGCGTAGAGAGATACAGGATAGTATGGCATTGGCTAAGGCATAAAGTAATCCTATAGACACCTAAACTGTAGGTGAGGTAGGTTGTTGTTGATCAGGGTAAACCTTAACTCGTGTCAATATAGGTTGTCAGTGTTATCTGCTATTGCTGCCCAATGGACGCTGTATAAGGAGCCAGATGCAGATACTAGGTATATATATGCAAATACCCTGACGTGAGCGTGATACTGTGCTGCGCACAAAGGGTGAATAATGGCATAAAGGCAACTTCCAACGTTTATGCAGTGGCACAGGAGGGTTAGCACTAATCAAATGAATGTGATGTTGTGGGCTGTAACCCCCTGCGTTGCTGTTAAGCAGATAAAGGGTTAATATATAATACACAAGCCAAATAGTTCAGCTCAAAAGAGTGTGGTGTAAGGGTGGTTGAACCAGGGTTTTGTAAGTGAAACCCATATGCGCACCACCTTCCCTCTCAAAGATCAGCTGACCTGTATCTGTAACCAAGTGGAGGAACTAACTAATAACGCACAGTCCCCTACATCAGCGCTGATCCTGGTTATATCAGCGCTGATGTGCTCGAGGACTTGCCTGTCTGAAGGTGAGCAACTCAATAGCCCCTCAGGCTGGAGGATCCCGCGATAGTGTAATACAGCGCGATCCCATGTAACATGCACAGGCAGGGAAGCTTAAGATGTACACAGACGCTGATAAATATCAGAATGCTGCTGCATTTAAAATAAATGAGCTTCCCGCGTGTGCAGGAGGTAAACTGCCGACGCGCGCGTTTCACGTAGTGAACGCTTCTTCAGTGCACGTAGGGGGGAGGTCCCTGCGTGTGGAGGGTGGTATTTATAGTCACTGAGAGAGTAACTGCTTCCTCACTTAACCCCTTAATTACTGTTGCTGGACTGGTGTAATATCCCACTGCTAGGAGTGCACTGATGTGGTCTGCAAACTAGTAACAGCCTTGTTGCCAGATTCAAAATGCCCTTTAAACTGTTGCGAATGTGTGTAGCAAACTGCAACACTTACAGGGGCTGAATATCTGTGGCTAAAGTGATTTTTGTCTCTGTGAAGCATTGCTTATGTTGCTGCTCACATTAGGCTAGGGGTTTAGTGTTGTGAAATTTAATATTCATAGGTGATGGTGTTGGTTAGTCACTGTTTGTAGTCAAGGTATACATATAATCATATACCATATCAGTATCAAATACACTGTGTTCCATCAATTTGAAATAAAATTATGAATAAAATGCACACTTAGTCCTTGTTTTATTTACTGAAGATTGATTTTGATCCTTAATTGGTTGTGGTGTAATGAATGCAGGTTATTTTAGAGGCTGCTGTGTTTCTGTTTGAACTGCAGAAATTACACAAGGTACTAAATTAATAAAAATTACAAAAGATGCACAAAATACAAAATACAAAAAATGCGTGGGCAAATGAATATGACCCAGGCACTGATGTTAGAGGGCAAGGTTTGGTCAATATCAGTAAGCGAAATAGGATTCATATGAACGGGCTAAAGACAAATCCCTCATTGAGTCCGAAAGGACTCAATGTTCCCAATGTATAGATCCATCTTGATTCAATCTTTAGAAGTTCATTGTCCCAGTCCCCACGTCTAATTCCTGGAGAGAATTGGTCTATCCCCATGAAGGTGATAGCTTTTAAATCTCCTGGTTGGCACCTGTTTGCATGGTTGGCTACCGGGGTATCGAGTTTGTTTCTGATAGATCCTACATGTTCCAATATCCGTATTTTTTGTGGGCGGCGTGTTTTTCCCACGTACTTTTTTCCACATTTACAAGTTCCCATGTAGATTACTCCTGATGTATTGCAGTTTATGAATTTGCGTATATGGAAATGTTTCTTGTTGTCGTGGTTGCTGAATATTTTAGAGGCAGTCATGTACTGGCAAGCCTTGCATCTTTGGCAGTGGAAATTGCCATTTACACGTGGCGGTAGCCAAGTGGCCCTCGGTATTGTCACATTATAGTGGCTGTGGACCAGGTGATCTCTAAGGTTCTTTGCCCGTCTGCTGACCATTGCTGGATAGGGTGGTATGGAATCACATAGATCTTCATCCGCCCTGAGTATGTGCCAGTGTTTTTGTAGGACCTCCCTTGCCACCTTCCATTGTTTGTTGAATGTGCCTATGAATCTTATTGTTCTCTGCTCTGGCTGCGTATGTATTTTGTGCATCTTTTGTAATTTTTATTAATTTAGTACCTTGTGTAATTTCTGCAGTTCAAACAGAAACACAGCAGCCTCTAAAATAACCTGCATTCATTACACCACAACCAATTAAGGATCAAAATCAATCTTCAGTAAATAAAACAAGGACTAAGTGTGCATTTTATTCATAATTTTATTTCAAATTGATGGAACACAGTGTATTTGATACTGATATGGTATATGATTATATGTATACCTTGACTACAAACAGTGACTAACCAACACCATCACCTATGAATATTAAATTTCACAACACTAAACCCCTAGCCTAATGTGAGCAGCAACATAAGCAATGCTTCACAGAGACAAAAATCACTTTAGCCACAGATATTCAGCCCCTGTAAGTGTTGCAGTTTGCTACACACATTCGCAACAGTTTAAAGGGCATTTTGAATCTGGCAACAAGGCTGTTACTAGTTTGCAGACCACATCAGTGCACTCCTAGCAGTGGGATATTACACCAGTCCAGCAACAGTAATTAAGGGGTTAAGTGAGGAAGCAGTTACTCTCTCAGTGACTATAAATACCACCCTCCACACGCAGGGACCTCCCCCCTACGTGCCCTGAAGAAGCGTTCACTACGTGAAACGCGCGCGTCGGCAGTTTACCTCCTGCACACGCGGGAAGCTCATTTATTTTAAATGCAGCAGCATTCTGATATTTATCAGCGTCTGTGTACATCCTAAGCTTCCCTGCCTGTGCATGTTACATGGGATCGCGCTGTATTACACTATCGCGGGATCCTCCAGCCTGAGGGGCTATTGAGTTGCTCACCTTCAGACAGGCAAGTCCTCGAGCACATCAGCGCTGATATAACCAGGATCAGCGCTGATGTAGGGGACTGTGCGTTATTAGTTAGTTCCTCCACTTGGTTACAGATACAGGTCAGCTGATCTTTGAGAGGGAAGGTGGTGCGCATATGGGTTTCACTTACAAAACCCTGGTTCAACCACCCTTACACCACACTCTTTTGAGCTGAACTATTTGGCTTGTGTATTATATATTAACCCTTTATCTGCTTAACAGCAACGCAGGGGGTTACAGCCCACAACATCACATTCATTTGATTAGTGCTAACCCTCCTGTGCCACTGCATAAACGTTGGAAGTTGCCTTTATGCCATTATTCACCCTTTGTGCGCAGCACAGTATCACGCTCACGTCAGGGTATTTGCATATATATACCTAGTATCTGCATCTGGCTCCTTATACAGCGTCCATTGGGCAGCAATAGCAGATAACACTGACAACCTATATTGACACGAGTTAAGGTTTACCCTGATCAACAACAACCTACCTCACCTACAGTTTAGGTGTCTATAGGATTACTTTATGCCTTAGCCAATGCCATACTATCCTGTATCTCTCTACGCAGTATGTCCATGAGTCTGCACCTATGATCAATAGTGGGGGCTACACAGGTTCTTACCATAGACCTGGCTCACACAGTGCATATCTATATCAGGGACAGACATCACATAAGTCTAACCAAGCGCACATTATGCCATACTAAATACTGTACCTATCCTCAGTGTATCACTTTAGTGCGTATCATACGCCTGGATACACTCGTAAGGAGAGTGTCTTCAAGAGGGCTCTCAGAGGCTCCTTTTTCCTATATTTTTAGGTAGCTACTATCCGTAGCGCTTGATCCCCAATATTTATTAGGGACTCTATTTACACCTACCCACCTTACCGTAGGTGGGGGATTAAGGATACAGTCACGAGCTGTTTATCATCATTTAATTACGTTTTAACCCCCTATTTTTTATTCAAGGTTATCAATAAAGTACATTTTAAATTTACAACATTACATTCCGAGTGATTGAGTGCTGCAAGACTGGGTCCTTTTTCTTCTGTATGATATTATCACGTCTCCATCCAGTCAGCACCTCACTGTGGTCTACCACTAGCTGTGCGGGTTCCTTTTGCGTGTAGCACACTTTGTTCCCCTCAAGGGCCTTCGCAACTCTGCCACTTTGGCGGACGTCTTCTCCAGAGAGATCTTCAGGTTGCATGGCATTCCCATTTCTATTGTCTCGGATCGTGGGTCTCAGTTCATCTCAAAGATTGGGTATCTCTCTCTTGTTTTCCTCTGGATACCATCCACAAACCAACGGTCAAACTGAAAGGATGAACCAAACTCTTGAACAGTATCTAAGATGCTTCATTTCAGACTCACAAGATAACTGGGTGGATCTTTTACCATGGGCCGAATTTGCCATAAATTCCTTGAGGAGCGAGTCTACTCAGGAGTCTCCTTTCTTTATCAACTGTGGCTTCCACCCCAGTAGTCTTCCTCTCTCACCTTCTCCTTCTGGTGTTCCTGCAGCCGATTCTCATATCACCAACTTACAAGAATCCTGGAAAAAAATCCTTAAGTCTTTACAGTCTGCGGTTGCCAAACAAAAAACCAAGGCAGATCGCCACCGTCAAAGGGGTCCTTCCTTCAAACCTGGTGATCTGGTGTGGCTGTCTTCCAAAAATATTAGGATAAAAACTCCTTCACCCAAATTATCCCTTAGATTCTTGGGACCATTCAAAATTTTAGAGAAGGTTAATCCAGTAGCCTATTGTCTCGATCTTCCCCCAACAATGAAGGTTCCGTCCGTGTTCCATGTTTCCCTCCTTAAAGAATTTATTCCCAGTCCTCATTTCCCGGACCCCTCTCGGAGACCCAATCCTGTGTCCACCCTGGGCCAACTGGAGTACGAAATACAGTCTCTCATGGACTCTCGTTTGTCTAAAAATAGACTGCAGTTTTTGGTGCACTGGAAGGGCTACGGGCCTGAGGAACGTTCCTGGGTACCTGCACATCACATCCACGCCCCAACGCTCTATTTCATCAGAAATTCCCCCTCAAGCCGTGATTGGATCACTCGGAGATTGATCCTCAAGGGGGGGATACTGTGACGACTCAGGAGATTCCTTCCCCTCCTTGTCCCTCTCTCCCATCTCCTGTTATCCCTTCTACTCCTTCCACTCCTCTCCTTTGCCTTCCACCTCTCTCCCTTTGCCGCAGCACGTTCCCCGCAGGTCTCGCATACCCACGCGGTCCCTGAGTCCCTGCTATGATCCTCCCCGCTCCCTCTCTCCCGCGGTGCCCGCATTACCTTCCCCTGTGGTGGCATCCATCCCGTTGCCTCCTCCCTGCGTGGTGCCTGCGGTGCGGCGTTCCGTGCGCCTGGTGATGCGTCCGGTGCGTGCGCTTCCTCAGCCCACGGAGGGCGTGCACACGCTCCTCCCCTGGTCTCCCTGACCCACCTGCTCCCTCCTCTCTGCCTCTGCATACCATCTCGCGGTCGCAGGTCACGCGCGTGTTCTCCTTCTCTGGACTCCGTGCTCCTCCTGCGTCCTTCCCTTGCTCCGTGCGGTCCCTCTCGGTGTTGCAACCTGTGCGCTCGCATCCCCAGCTTACAGAGGGCGCGTGCACATGCTCTTCTTATCCTGTTCTCCATGTCTCCGCCTCTCAAGCCCTCCAGGCCATTCCCCTGACTGCCCCTTCTGTCTCCTCCTCTTCTCTCCCTGTCCTATCCCTGTCATCTCCCACTTCTCTCTCTACTCCTCCCCTCTCTCCTATTGGTATGCCCTCCTTTATAACCCCTGTCTGTCCACTTCTTCCTCGCTCTGCATAGTTCCTGTTTCCCTGTGTGTACCTGACCTATGCTGTGCTCCCTCTGTGTTCTTGTTGTTTCCTGCTCCTGTGTTATCTTGGATTTCCCTGGCTTTGACCCCTGCTTGTTCTGGACTACTCTGCTCTCTGGTATCCCTTTGAACCCTGCTACGCATACTACTTCGCTTACCTCTGGCTTCCTAGGACCTGGCTTACACTCTGACGATTCAAACCTCTGGACTCCTGAACATTGGCACACGGACACAACTATTCTTACGGACATCCCCAAGCGTTGCAAGTATAAACTAACAACTCTTCCTACAGGACCAGCAACGCTATATCACACTCCGGGCTTGCTCCCACTGCTGTGGGTGTGTGGTATCATACCGTTCCCACCTCAGTACTGGGGTCTAGCCAGATCTGCGGGCAATCAGCCGTGACAATCTCTGACTATTTCAAAAATATGTAGCCATATATCCCCCTGGCTGCTAATCTGCCCTGCCTAACACATAAGCCCTGGTAACAGTCCAGGCAGTGTTTATTTATTTTATTTATAAAATGTTTTACCAGGAAGTAATACATTGAGAGTTACCTCTCGTTTTCAAGTATGTCCTGGACATCTACACTAAAACCACCAGGAGAGAATATACCGCTCTCTGATATAACAAATAATCAACAGTATTAAATATATAATATATGTATATAGCCTAGGTACCAATTTGGTACTGGGTCTAGTACCTAGGATACAGCATAAATGGTATGTGGGAGTGATTCAATTGCTGGTGGGTAGTAGCCAACAAATGAGGCTATTGGCATGCATGTAAATAAATAAGTTGTATTGTCATTGGAGTGTATGAGTAAGTGTCCCTGCATACATGTGACGCACTGTGTCCTATTGCAGAATTATACCATGCTTCTAAGGAGTGTTTGTCCCAAAATATAGGTTGGAATATTGGGCTGTTGCAAACGCAACCTGCAATGGCTACAATAGACTGACACAATATTGCTATACACGCAATGCACGACTAAAACGATCTTGGATAAACAATCTTGCACATCGTGGTGCCAATAACACGCCAATACAACCTTGCTGGCTAGACACTGTGTCCTATTGCACAATCATACCATGCTTCAAAAGTGTGTAATCCAGAGATATAAATTGGAATATCAGGCTTTTGCAACTGTAAACTGCAATGGCTACAATAGCTGACACAATATATCAAAGCACGCAATGCACTGCTACAGATCTAAACGAAAAATATTGCACACAGCGGTGCTAGTAAACCACCAATACAACCTTGCTGGAACACACGGCATACAGCTGCAGAACCTCCTCCTGAATTGACGTGATTACGTCATACGCCCAACGCGTTTCCCTCCCACCTGGAGCTTCATCAGGGGCAAGTGATTGGCAGAGGCTACATTGCCATATGTATAATAGTGCGGTTGTCATGGGAACCCTGTTCCAATCGGAACCTGCCTATAGTTTAAAGGTATCCCATTGAAACCTAGTGGCAATGTATATACTGCCCATCTGTGCTCCAGCATATCGGCAACAGACACATACTAAAATAGATATTTAGCATAAAATTATTTTTGCTGGGTAAAGTTTGTGGACATGATTAGACCTCAAGTGATCTCATTATGAGGAACAGCCGTGTTCAGAGGGTTATTTTGGCAAAATAGGGAAACAAACGGGGGGGGGGCAGAGAAAAAGCGTGGGAACAATTGGGTATTGAAATGAAATGAAAGAACTTGGTGTAATGCTACAGTGGAATGATAAATCAGTACAACATTGGTTTGTTAGCAATATGTCATTTAAAGGGGTACAGTTATTTTTTGCATGGTAAGTAGACATATAGTGGGATATTCAGGCTATCTATTGGATGGATTTGGTAGGCAAAGTTGGTATGTTTGCTTAGACCATTTTGATGTGGCCAGATCTTAAGTACACTGGCGACACACTTTATTCGAGCTCGGCTAGTCCCACGAATTCGGGTATACCCGGGTGTATTGAGGTTTGTGACTGTTTTCTGCCCGAGTGCATTGAGTTATTTTCCAGACAGGGATTGAAGCATTTTATTCCCTCTGGCTGCAATACTGCACAGTATATATATATATATACTGCATTACAATTCATGAATTTATGCCATCTGGTAGACACGCGAAGCATTGCAGCCTATTAAATCCTAATCATTATCATTTAACAGATCAGCCGCCCATCAGCCAGGCATGAACCCAGGCTGGGAAGGCAAATGCAACGGGGCTTGTCAGAGGTGAGGAGCGGCGCATTCCAGGTATCTGCCAGGTACATACCGGGTATTTGCTCGAATAAAGTGTGTCGGTGCAGTAGGGATGAATGGATATTATAGGAACGTTGTATGGTTCTCATCAAATAAATGGGGTAAATGTAAACCCCTCGTTGAGTCCTGATGGACTTAGGGTAGTTAGATCTCTGTCCATCACTATATTGGTACTGTGGGAGTTACATTTCATTCATTTGCTGGTGGGCTACTTGCTAAATAGTGCCATAGACCTATTTGGTGTTGTGCGTAATCTTCTGATATCAGACACACTCAAGGCACACTACATTTCCTCACCCATCTCCTGACAAATGTTTTAAGGAAAATTTAATAAAATAAAAATTAATTTGTTCACATGTGCTCTAAAGTATTAATAGCAGACACAATAAATGTTAAGTTTTAAATAAGCCACGGTGTGCATCATTAAAGTGCCTCTTGTTAGAGACTGGCTGCTAACACAACACCAGCCTTCCCTCTAAACTTTGAAAATAGTGTATTTATCTCACTCACTACAGACATTCAACATTGACCAATTGACAATTAATTGTGATCATAAAGAGTGCATGTATGGAGTTCTTTGCCTAACAAGTTGGATAGGAGCAAGTGCTGTTAATTTACACAGCTGCTCATTAATTATTCAGCCACTACCATCAACACTATTGGAGAAATGGTAAAACTTCAATGTAGCAGTACAGTATATACTACTGGCTTACCGTATATATTATCAGCATTTTTGGAATGGGTATTATTCATAGATCCTATGTACTAATTATGGTCTGTGGCAAACGGCTCCCTTTGTGTAGCACTGACGTTTGCACAGGCTCTTCGCAACACCTCTAGGGTTATACATGAGGCAAAAGGATAATATGAAGCATTATGTTGCTTAACTCAGGATTCTGCCTGCTTTATTTCATCCCACTAAGGGACTGCAGCTTTAACAAGTATAGGTAGGAGGCACTCAGCCATTAATCTTCAGCGGTTTACTCATATAAGTGACACTAAACATTTCCAACACCGTAACTTTAAGAAACAAAATAAATCATAAAAATAACATCTACTCCTGTCAGGAGTCTAACTCACAGCATATCCCTATCTGCAATGTTGGCTGGGTAAGCCAGTTACCAACTTTAAATAACACACAGATATAACATTGAATTCTTAACTGTCAGATGGTGACAGAGTTCCAATAGATTCTCAGATGCTGCCACACATGAGGGGGCCGTCTACCCCAAACTGGATCCTGGGGAGCAGTATCCTTTGAGCCTCCAGGCTCTAGAATAGAGAATGAAGCAGCAAACCTAGCTGCAATATATTCCTGTTCCTCAATTGGGAGAGCAGGTGAGGGAAACCAGAACCATTGTAAAGTCTGGTATGGATTTCCTATCCACCAGCCTTAGTGACTGTGAAACTGTGGGGCGGATCACTTCCATACTACAGTATGTCCGAACTTCATTCTATAAATCAGTCAGAAAGCTGCCCACTATCCTGATTGATAGATCTTTTTCACCCACCCTTCAGACAAAGAGACTTTGCAGTCTCTCCCAGTGGTTATCAATTAGTCAGCCACACCTCCTGTCATTTTATTATTTTAGATATTCCCACAGACACTATTTTTTCCGTATGTGAAGCTATTTATTATTTCAACACCTATTAAATGTTAAGCTTTAAAAGCCCAGGTGTGCACCACCAAATGTACTTTATGTAGGAGTTCAGTTAACCTCATAAGCTGTTCCTCTACTTCATATTCAGTATCCCTAATACAAAAGTAGCACCCATTGCCATTCCTAGGCAATTAGGCACATTCACCTATCCTATTTTTCATCATTGCACTTATTGTTTGCTAGTGAGTGGTGTGACCTCCTGTTGTTGCATATATTAAAATATATTTTGGGACACATTTCATAACAGGTTTAATAATATTTACACGATGTACAAAATCCAAAAGTTATATCTACGTAGATGAAACATTCTTGTTCATTAGTGTAGAATAAAGTCAAAATATTACTGTAGGACAGGGGTGGGCAACCTATTTTTCAATGTAGCCACAGGTGTGGCGAATTAGAGGTGAACGTAGCCACACCATGTCAAAATGTAGGTATTTTGTTGTGCATGCGAAAATGTAAAACAACACACACTGTTTGAACAAGTTTATTCAAAACATGAACACTTTGACTACTCAGTTACAACTGCGTCAGATGCAAACGCTGAAAATGTTTCAAATTGAAAATGTAAGATAAATTAATGCGAAATTTGACAATCCTTATTACTAACAATTGCAGAAACTTTGGCTGAATATCTGTACTCAATGCACATCTTAGCTCAGCCTCCAAATTGACATCAACAATTCGAGATCTGTATTTTGACTTGATGAATCTCATCGTACAGAACGTCGATTCACACACCCACGTTGATCCAAACATGGACAATAATTTTGGAACGCCTGATTTCAAAGTTGGGAGATGGTTGTCAGTCAGAGTATATTTCCACATATCTGTGACTGAAGAATTCAGGTCAATTTTCAAGTGTTCCAGACGGTGAAGAGAAAGCAAATCATCTTCAAACCCGCGCTTGTCCAAAGACAAAAGGGTGGAAATTTCTTTGCTTGAATTTGTAATATCAAAGTGGAATGGCTCACACAAGAATTTAAATGCCAATTTGAAGTCATTCAAATCAGAAAAACGTGATGCAAATTTCTGGTCCAAGTTTTTTATCCAGTTTACATAGAATTGCCGCTTCACGTCGAGTAGACCACACTCCTCATTTTTTTCTAGAAATCTTTTCAGGTTTGCAAAATGGGTCAAATCGTCCTGAGTTTGTATCTGAATGAGGTTCAGTTTTGACTTAAATTCTTGAATATGCTCTGCCAGCTCACATATTACTTTACCCTTTCCCTGCAGCTTCACGTTTAATTCTTTTAAGTGATCCATGATATCGCACAGAAAATGTAAATCACATTGCCATGAATGGTTACCAATGTCAGAATCTTTTTTTCTATCTGACGTTTCTCAACAAGAATATCTCGAATTTGAGGAAGCAAATAGGTAAACCGTTCCAGAACTTTTCCTCTGCTCAACCATCTCACATTTGCATAGTCAGAAAGATCCTCGAGATCAGTCCCCTCATTCTTTCAAGGCCTCAACAAACTGTCGATGGATTAGTGAACTTCCACTTCGGATGTAATTCACGATTTTCACAACCTTGTTCATCAAAGTTTTCAACGTGTCGGTTCCGAGCATCTGAGCACACAAATTCCAAATTCTCCTGATGCAGAATGCAACATGTTTTTCACACCATTCTCTCTCAAATGCTGCTTCAAACGAGAAACAAATCCCGATTTTCTTCCAGTCATTGCGGGTGCACCGCCCGTTGTAATAGAAGTGAGTTTTATCAGATCTAGGTCACATTGTTTTGAAGCTGCAAAAAAATGTTCGGATATATCAGTTCCACAAGTATGGCCTCGCAGTCCACAAAGTACAAGGATTTCTTCACGAATTGTAAAATCAGGAAGCACAAACCGAAACCAAAATATTAATTGCGTCGTGTCTGTACAATCGGTTGACTCGTCCAGCGCTAGGGAAAAACACAAACAGTCTTTCAATTGTTCAAGCAGTTGCTCTTCAATGTTTTTAGATAATTCTAGCACTATGCGAACAATCGTCCTGCGGCTTAACTGCAAATTCTGCACTTTTTGGAGGATATCATTCTTCACCTTCAATTTGCAGTTTTCCAACAGAGTTTCTATCACCGTCACCAGAATGTCTTTTACCATCTCAGCATCGGAAAATGGTTTCTTTTTCCGAGCCAAAATCCAGGCTGCTTTATAACTAGCTAACATCACCAGCTCATTCGAGGAAAGAAACTGCTTCAGGCTAATATTCTGATCTTGAAACTATGATTTCAAACGGGCAATTTCACGGACACGACTAGGGCCATCAACTGGAAATTTATTGTTGAATGCACTGTGCTTATTCTGAAAGTGCTTCTTCAAACTGTCTGCCTTATTCTCACTGAAACTTTTTTTGCACAGGAGACACACTGTCTTTTCATTTACTTGCGTCACTACAAATTTTAGCTCCCATATTTCTTGAAAGTTTCTTGTCACGCTCTTCCATGCTCTTGTTTTTTGCTTTTTACCTCTGGGTTCTGAATCACTGAGTTCGTCTGGTTCACTCACCCCAGCACTATCACCTGCTGCTGGTTCACTTCATTTTCGAATCACCCACTTATCTATCTAACATTTTTTTTGTAAAGCAGAGAAAAATCTTAAAATCATCCAACAAAACAGATGCAAGGAACAGCAGTCTGTGCACGGTCGCCGGCCGGGTGTGTGCTCCGCCCCTACCGTTCTCTACTCAATGGTTCATCCCCTCATCCCCTCAGCACTAGTGCCGCCGCTGCCAGCGTACTCGCGCTTTCCGCCACGCTTTACATTAAGCTAGAACAGGCCTGCACAACTTGTAAAGTGAAAAGGGCCGAAATGCTCCAAGGACAACAGATTCGGGCCGCACAGGTAAGGGCTGTAATATAGTGCTCCCCAGCACCGTTCCTCACCATCTCTCCCTGCACCCTTCATCACCATCTCCCCCAGCACTCTTCATCACCAGGGGGGGGGGGAGAGAGAGAGAGACCGACGACCAGGGGGGGAGAGAGAGGGGGGAGAGAGGGGGAGAGAGAGGGGGGAGAGAGAGGGGGGAGAGAGAGGGGGGAGAAAGAGGGATTCTATTGAACTGTTATCTTGGCAATGCTCTTGCCCTGGACAGAATGCTAGTCTGAAACAACTTCTAACACAGGACACAATGATACTCATCCCACATATACTAGGCCCAGGAAAAGAAGAGAAACGTTACAGAAATATTATAAAAGATGGGGAGTTAGGGTGGGGATGGAGCATGCACAGAATGGGTTATGAATGGCGTAGTGAAACTACTATTTGCAAGAGGTATAAGTATTGACCATGTCTTGACCTTGGAAGCTCGCTCTTGACTGTTTTGTCCAGCACACAAAGGGTAAAACTGTCTATTTACTCATATTGGTTGATGCTGTTGCTCATAATAACGGATTTCTTCTCTGGAAAAACATCTTTGTGTCAGACTCACCATTTCACGGGCCCCATGGATCGTATGTTTTTTAGTTGTTAGTTAGAATTGTCTTCAAACTCTACGTACAGCAGGGCCCCTGGTATACGGCGGGTTCCGTTCCAGAGGCCCACCGTATACTGAAAATCACCGGAAAGCGGATCCGGCGATTTTCAGTTCTGCGCATGCGCAAACCGGCATTTTTGCCATTCTGCACATGTGCAACCTGTGGCATGCGCGCGCAACCTATGGTATGCGCGCACAACCTGCGGTCTGCGCATGCGCGCCGAGCGCCCCCGCCCATTCTGCACATGCACAAGTTAGAAATCAAGATGGCGGCCCCCTTCTCGGTGCCACCGTATGAGCGGATCGCTGAGAAGCGAAGCGCCGAGAAGCGGGGTCCTGCTGTACCTACAGTACTGTATGTTTTCTTGTCAATCCAATTATATTGGAATTCAGTTTCTTTGTAGATTTTACATCTAGATATGAAGTGGGTTAACTGTTTGTTCCAGATTGTTTTAGAATTAGTAATGTGGCATGAACCGCCATTTTTGGCACAATCTGGACTGGAAATAACTGTAATGAATATGCATATATTTCCATGCAAAAATATAATTTTGAAGATAAAGTGTATTAAAAACATTTGTATATACTTTTAACATTTGTTAAAACAGAAGTTAGGATTGTATTGTGTTGTGCTAATAAATGAGTGTATGATGCAATGAACAAGCTCCTCACCCCTACCACATGCAGCACTTATCATCTGTGATCAGACTCCAAAAAGACTGTTCATGGTCCCAAGGCTCAACAAAGTATCCGGCCGCTCCTCCTTCTCTTACCGTGCACCCCAAAACTGGAACAACCTACTGGAGACTCTCACATCCACCACCAGTTTAAGTTCTTTCAAAACTAAGGCTGTCTCACATTTTAATCTGGTCTGTAACTGTTACATACGCCTATAATATACATCTTCTCTAACTGTGCATGCAATGTATTGTATATAATGTATACCCTGTTCATTTATGTAACTGTATTTTTAACCATGTATTATTTGTCATATTAACTATGTCCAGGATATACTTGAAAACGAGAGGTAACTCTCAATGTATCACTGCCTGGTAAAACATTTTATAAATAAATAAGGACCAGGAGGCGCTGTATTATGCTGTGTTAATGAATTACAGTATGTGATTCACTATTCAGCATAAGCACCTCGATGAAGCCAATAGGTGAAATGTACGTCGGGTACGTCTGATGTCACTCCCATGTGATGTTGGCTTCGGAAGTGTGTGTGCAGGTTGGGCAGGTTGTGCGAGTCAGGGTGCTTACAAGACTACAGTACATTGATGGGCAGCACAGTGCTCTGATCATGGAAGGAGGGACTGCGTTCATGGTGGTTACTTTAATGCAACATACTAGTTAGCTATTTTGGGATCTAAGAGAGTTAGTACTCTAGCTTACTTATTTGACACCGCTCACTAATTGTGTTTCAATATCTTTGTAGACCAGTATTCTCAGCTCAGCTTCTACTGATAGCAACATTATAATAGATATTTACATTACTCCATGAGATTGCAATCAGCTGACAATTCCACGTAGACAGGTCTGATTAAGTGAACACACAAAAGGGTGGGATCACCTAAGAAAAGGGGGTCCCAGAAACTCCATTAAATGGGGCACTCATGAAAGTGTGGAAATCAAAGAACAATTAATTATATCGAACAGTGGACAGGACGTACACCATAAAATGCTAAAAATATGATAAAACAAAAAACATAAACAGCAAATGTGTGCCCCTTGCTAGTAATAATAAAGTGGCTGTGCACATTCAAAGAGTCACCAACAGAGAACCACACGTCTAAAGGGTGACTGAGAAGTCCATTTATGAGGTGTAGTTGGCTGTACTCTGGTAAGGTGCCTGCAAAAATAGTGAAACAGGCAGATGATAACTAATACAACACTGAATAATTGACATGTATGAATAAAGATACAATGATCAACGCAGAGCAGAACATGGTAATCGGCACAAGTAGCTAACCATTGATATAATGTTCTATTGTTGCCCTTTCTAAATACGTGCGCAATCGGCTGATCTCTAGTAACAAAAAAATGCAAAGTATATAAATATTTATGCATCAAAACAATATTAAAGAGTAGCCAAATGGTGACCATGTTACTAAAGTACAGAAAAAAAAGTGTCCCTTCTATAAAGCTGACACAAACAAAGGTGAAAATTAGCAACAGTTCATTAATATCAAATACATAGTCTACCAGAAAAAACCTTATATCACAAATGTATCCACGAAATACTGTAACAAATGAAGAATGTCAGTAGAGAGCTACGAACCACCTCCCAGTCATATCATCCAGAGCAAAGGCAAAAAAGTGATGAAACCCCGCTAAAAGTGGAGGAGTATGCTGAGACGTTGGCTCTCTGAGGTTCTCTGTGAGAAAGCAGGGACGAACAAGCTGTGATGCTAACCCAACAAGGCGTTTCGCTGGTAAAGCTTTGTCAGGGGCGCTACTAGATGCACCCAATCATCATCCTTAAATACACTGGTATCACAGGTAGTGTTAGGACCTTCATACCTGTCATGCCGTGACGTGGCTTATTACGCTTTGGCCAATGGGTTTAACTCAATGACCCTTACTCATGAGAATACGAATATTGAAGTTTTTAACTATGTATTTTGTCACATTGGATGTAGCATTGGGTATCTTTGTCTTTTGTTGTATACATTTAGCCCTCCTTTTGGTGGGTTCTGCGGTTATAGCTTGCAGGGACTGTGTGTTCATTAATATGTACTTAGACTGTAGTGACAATCTTTAAGTGAATCTGTAGTTAGACTTGGGACTGGATCCTTCTACAAATTCTTCTACACAAGGTAAAAAACAGTGAGCTCATCAGACAACACTTATCCCACGCCTTTTAGCCTGCACATTTAACCCCCTGTACACTTTATTTACTGCAGCCTCTCCCAACACATCTGCATACAACTGCCTCTCCCACCCCCTCAAATCCCTCAGAATTCCCTGAACAGACCCTAGCATTCCAAATGCAGTACACTTTCAGTGGCAAGTAAAATGCACACATCTGCTGTCTACTCAATGCACACACTAACTTGGCTTACAACAGCTTCATGCAAAGTTATCTACCTGCTACATATCTAAACTCTTTAGTTCTTTATTGTGACCTCGTGGAAATGTTACTATCTCTATCAAATACAAACTCCTCCCTCCTGTCCCACCCAATATCCTCATAC